>NC_053394.1:366914937-367214937 GCF_905171765.1 Bufo bufo | reverse complement strand
CCAAATCCTACCCTACTGTACGTGTGACAAACTTTCAATCATATATAACATTTAATATGAAGAAGGCAAGCAGTAAGGGAAGGGGCAGTAGCCGTGATGCTGATGGTGCGCGCAGAGGCCGTGGCCCTGGGTGCAGTGAAACTGTGCCTGCTGCCAGAGCACAAGAAAAACAATCATCCACGATACCTAGCTTCATATCCCAGTTTGCAGGCTGGAGCAGGACACCACTTTTGAAGTCAGACCAGTGCGACCAGGTGATCGGTTGGATTTCACCATATAATGCTTCCAGTCGGTTAAGTACCACCCTTTCTTCCACCAAGTCCAGTCTCAGTAGCCAAGAGTCTGCTCAACACAATCTTTACCCTGATCCTCCTTCCTCCCACCATGGAGAGTCTGGGCAAACAAGTGATCCCACACTCAGGTATTCCGAGAAGCTCTTTTCAGCGCCATTCCTTTATTTGGCCCTCTCGCCAAGAGGGACAGATCTTGTGCCCTGATTCCCAAACTCTTGAGCATCCATAATCACAAGGAGATGACGGTGGGAACGGCAATTACTGTTTAATGAGGTGGATGATGATGAGACACAGGTGCCAGTAACTCAACGGCAATTACTGTCTCAAGAGGTTGAGGAAGAGGATGAGACACAATTGTCAATCACTGAGGTAGTGGTTAGGTCAACAAGTCAGGTGGATGAGCAGAGTGAGGAAGTGGAAGAAGAGGTGGTGGACAATGAAGTCCCTGACCCAACCTGGGAAGGTGAAAAGCCGAGCGAGGACAGCAGTACACAGGGGAAGGGATCTGCTGCACTGCAACAGGCTGGAAGAGGCAGTGGGGTGGCAAAAGGGAGAAAAGGGAGAAGGTGGGCCAAACCAAACATGCCCGCAACTGTTCCCAATAGCACCTACTTGCGGAAATCTCCCTTGCCAAGGGGTCGGTGTTCAACAGTCTTGCACTTTTTTGAGGAAAGTGCAGATGACAAAAGAATTGTAATTTGCAACCTGTGCCATACAAAAATTAGCAGGGGCATGAACACTAGAAACCTCACCACCACAGCATGATCCGCCACATGGCATCAAAGCACTGTAATAGGTGGGCCGAACGCCTGGGTCCACAATCTGTGTCTGCGGGTCACACCACTGCCTCCTCTTCCCCTGTGTTACGTGCTGGCATATCCCCTGTCGAAGGCACAGGCCCGTATGCCTCCCGCCCTGCACCTGAACCTTCACAAGCACCACTAGCGACCACATCCACTTCAGTGTCCCAGCGCATCATACAAATGACCTTACCCCAGGCATTTGAATGCAAGCACAAATACCTAGCCACCCAACCACAGGCCATAGCACTAAATACGCAGCTTTCCAAATTACTGGCCCTTGAAATGTTGCTATTTAGGCTTGTGGACACTGAGGCCTTCCGCAGCCTCATGCCGGTGGCCGTCCCGTGTTACGTAGTCCCCAGCCACCACTATTTTTCAAGGTGTGCCGTGCCTGCCTTACATCAACATGTGTCTCGTAACATCACACGTGTCCTGACCAACGCAGTTACAGGGAAGGTCCACTTAACCACGGACACATGGACAAGTACATTCAGCCAGGGACGCTACATTTCCCTGACGGCACACTGGGAGAATGTTGTGGAGGCCGGGAGCGAGTCGTACCCTGGGATGGCATAAGTGCTACCGACCAAGGATTGCGGGCCCTACGTCGATCAGGGTTTCCGTCAGGACCTATGTTAGTGGCTCCAACCCCCACTTCTCCTCCTCCGCTTCCTCCTCCACTTCCACCTCCGAATTATCCTTGTGCAGCACCAGTTGTTCACCCTTCTCGACCCACACTACAAAGAGAACTTCTCATATCTCATTCCTCTGGTGGAGAGGACGAACAAAACGGTGCAATACCAGAAGATCCTTGTTGAAAAATTCCATCTGACAATGCTGGTGGCAGAGTCCGTAGTTCTTTGACAAACCGAGGAGGGGAGATAAGGGGAAAACACAGCAGTTCCAACAGAGGCAGGGCAGCACTCTCCAAAGCCTGGGACAGTTTCATGACACCAGCACCCTCACCCTGATGTGCGGCCTATTGTCACAAGGAGGGAAAAATTTTGGAAGATGGTGAAGAAGTACATTGCAGACCGTGTCAGCGTCCTCAATGATCCCTCAGTGCCTTACAACTACTGGGTGTCCAAGCTGGACACGTGGCATGAACTGGCGCTCTACGCCTTGGAGGTGCTGGCCTGCCCTGCCACCAGCATTTTGTCTGAGCGGGTATTTAGTGCTGCTGGCGGCATTATAACAGATAAGCGTATCCCCCTGTCAACTAAAAAAATGCTGACAGGTTGACTCATATAAAGATGAACAAGGCTTGGATTGACCATGACTTCTCTACTCCACCAGAGGAAAGCGGATGAACTTAAAGGGATTCTCTCACCAGGATTTACCCTACAGAGATATTCATATGTGCCCATCAGTCTCGTTTTGTATAAAATGATCCCACTCTTACTGCTCTGTGTGTCTTTTATTCAGTAAAAAAGCGATTTTATTGCTATGTAAATTACCTTGATAAGGAGCCCAAGGGGGAGCCCAGCACCGCCTACCAGTTAATTTATTCGCTGCACTTGCCCTGACGTCATTCCTTCCAAGAGCTGTAATCTTGCGCAGGCGCAGTGTACACAGTAGGCTGTGCCCGTGCGGACTACTGGCACAGGTTTCGTCGATCCAACTGCGCATGCGCAGGCTCCCTCGCATATAATTGTTTAGAGGGCTAGCTCACCAGCAGACCCTCGCATATAATGTTTTACAGGGTCAGCTTACCAGCAGGCCTGCACCTACAATCTTTTACAGCGTCAGCTCACCTGCAGGCCCACGCATATAATGTTTTAGAGGGTCAGCTCACCAGCAGGCCCTCACTTATAATCCTTTACAGGGTCAGCTCACCTTCAGACCCCACCTACAATCTTTTGGAGGGTCAGCTGACCAGCAGGCCCTCACATACAATCTTTTACAGGGTCAGCTAGCCTGCAGGTCCTCACCTAATTATGCCTAATACTGTAGGTAATTTGAGTGCATGCTGCCTTGCTTGGAAGTGGTAGCCATAGCTGTTTCTCAGGCTCCCTCTCCGGAATCAAACCCTGATGCCCTGTTACCCATGGTCACCGTAGTTCGCTCTGAAAATAACATCGAAAGTTGATAGCAGTGGCGTAACTACCGGGAAGCAGGGGAAGCGGCTGCTTCGGGGCTATCAAGAGTCACCAAAGCGGCAGCAGGCCCTCCCCCTAATGATTTAGATGGTCAGATCAGCAGGCCCTTGCTCCAAATGTTTTTGAGGGTCACCAGCAGGCCATCAATCATAATTTTTCAAGGGTGTGAATGATGCCCTCTTTTATGTGTAACAAAGGGTGTATTGGAGTGTCGGTTCCTTGTAATTCTTGGCAGCTCTTTCACTTAGTGCATAGGCTTTATGAGTGTAGGAGTCCCACTACATGAACAATTGTACCACAATGTAATTTATGTGATATACAGGTTGTATCGGAGTGTCTCTTCCTTGTAATTTTTGGCACACTTGCACTTTATATACAAGTAAGGCTACTTTCACACTTGCGTTCGGGGTTCCGCTTGTAAGTTCCGTTTGAAGGCTCTCACAAGCGGCCCCGAACTGATCCGTACAGCCCCAATGCATTCTGAGTGGATGCGGATCCACTCAGAATGCATCAGTTTGGCACCGTTTGGCCTCCGTTAAGCTCAGCAGGCGGACACCCGAACGCAGCTTGCAGCGTTTTTGTGTCCGCCTGCAAGTCAATGGGGACGGATCCGTTTGACGTTGACACAATATGGTGCAATTGCAAACGGATCCGTCCTCCATTGACTTTCAATGTAAAGTCAGGAGTCCCTATTAATATACCATCGGATCGGAGTTTTCTCCAATCCGATGGTATATTTTAACTTGAAGCGTCCCCATCACCATGGGAATGCCTCTATGTTAGAATATACCATCGGATTTGAGTTAGATCATGAAACTCAGATCCGACAGTATATTCTAACACAGAGGCGTTCCCATGGTGATGGGGCGCTTCAAGTTAGAATATACTAAAAGAACTGTGTACATGACTGCCCCCTGCTGCCTGGCAGGTGCTGCCAGGAAGCAGGGAGCAGACCCCCCCTCCCTCCCTCCCTGCCCCCCCTGTTTTTAACTCATTGGTGGCCAGTGCAGCCAGCCCCCCCCTAATTAAAATGACCGACCCCCCATCATTGGTGGCAGCGGAGAGTTCCGATCGGAGTCCCAGTTTAATCGCTGGGACTCCGATCGGTAACCATGGCAACCAGGACGCTACTGCATTCCTGGCTGCCATGGTTGCTTAGCAATTTTAGAAGCATTATACTTACCTGCGATGTCTGTGACCTGCCGGGTGCTCCTCCTACTGGTAAGTGAAAGGTCTGTGCGGCGCATTGCTTATAGCATAGACCTTTCACTTACCAGTAGGAGGAGCGCCCGGCCGGTCACAGACATCACAGGTAAGTATAATGCTTCTAAAATTGCTAAGTAACCATGGCAGCCAGGAATGCAGTAGCGTCCTGGTTGCCATGGTTACGGATCGGAGTCCCAGCGATTAAACTGGCACTCCGATCGGAGCTCTCCGCTGCCACCAATGATGGGGGGGTCGGTCATTTTAATTAGGGGGGGGAGGAGGGGAGGGGGGGCCAGCCGCACTGGCCACCAATGAGTTAAAAACAGGGGGGGGATGGAGGGGTTGGCCGGCCGCACTAGCCACCAATGAGTTAAAAACAGGGGGGGGGAGGGGGGGCCGGCCACACTGGCCACCAATGAGTTAAAAACAGGGGGGGGGGGAGGGGGGCCAACCGCACTGGCCACCAATGAGTTAAAAACAGGAGGGGAGGGGGGGGGCGGCCGCACTGGCCACCAATGAGTTAAATATAGGGGAGGGAGGGGGGGGGCGGCAGCACTGGCCACCAATGAGTTAAATACAGGGGAGGGAGGGAGGGGGGCCGCACTGGCCACCAATGAGTTAAATACAGGGGAGGCAGGGAGGGAGGGAGGGAGGGGGGGTCTGCTCCCTGCTGCCTGGCAGCACCTGCCAGGCAGCAGGGGGCAGTCATGTACACAGTTCTTTTAGTATATTCTAACTTGAAGCGTCCCCATCACCATGCGAACGCCTATGTGTTAGAATATACTGTCGGATCTGAGTTTTCACGAAGTGAAAAATCAGATCTGAAAAAAACTGTTATGCAGACGGATCCGTTCTGAACGGATGCAAGCGTTTGCATTATAGGAGCAGACACCAGACGGATCCGCTCCTAACGCAAGTGTGAAAGTAGCCTAAATATACAGGAAAGAATGTTTCCTACCAATTTTTCCTCTAAAATCGATTTTTATCTTCGGTTTTGTGCGTATTATTGTCAGTATGTAAAAGTGGCATACTACTCGGACAACATCGTTCCCAGCAGTGACCTGGGAGTCCAAGATGCATTCAGACATCCTCCTCATGCTGTTCCCGAACCATTTCGGTGGTGTTTCCATCAATTTCTGACCTTTTCCTATGAACCAGGCACCCTCCCCTCTTCAGAGCATGGTGTGCCTAGTTTAATGCTCGGGTTCTCCCGTTGATTTCCATTGTGCTTGGGTGCATCCCGATGTGTTCGGCCCGAGCACTATGGTGCTCGATCAACACTAGTGTGCAGTCCATGAGTTCAATAACCCTGGTATTAAAAATATATCCAAAAATAAGAGTAAATCTGGATCACACATCCTCATACTATGCTTTGATCTAATAACTGCTTCTCAGCATAATTAACATAGCTTCTTAATTGATAGTATACCGCCAGAGGATGTCCCCTCGTCACAGTTACAGTCCTGGAGATAAATAAATGATGGGATAGATCTCTGTACTGATATATTTATACATAGTAATTAGACCTCCCCTCAGTCGTCTTTTTTCTAAAGTGAATAACCCTAATTTTGATAATCTTTCAGGGTACTGTAGTTGCCCCATTCCAATTATTACTTTAGTTGCCCTCCTCTGGACCCTCTCCAGCTCTGCTATGTCTGCCTTGTTCACAGGAGCCCAGAACTGTACACTGTACTCTATGTGTGGCCTGACTAATGATCTGTAAAGTGGTAGGACTATGTTCTCATCACGGGCATCTATGCCCCTTCTGATGCAACCCATTATCTTATTGGCCTTGGCAGCAGCTGCCTGACACTGGTTTTTGCTGCTTAGTTTGCTGTTTATTAAAATTCTTAGATCCTTTTCCATGTTAGTGTTACTGAGTGTTTTACCATTTAGTATGTACGGGTGACTTGCATTATTCCTTCCCATGTGCATAACTTTGCATTTGTCAGTGTTAAACCTCATCTGCCACTTTTCTGCCCAAGCCTCCAGTCTATCCAGATCGCTCTGTAGCAGTATACTGTCCTCTTCAGTGTTAATTACTTTACACCGTTTAGTGTCATCTGCGAAAATTGATATTTTACTGTGCAAGCCTTCTACAAGATCATTAATAAATATATTGAAGAGAATAGGGCCCAATACTGAACCCTGAGGTACTCCACTAGTGACAGTGACCCAATCTGAGTATGTACCGTTAATAACCACCCTCTGTTTTCTATCATTGAGCCAGTTACTTACCCACTTACAGATGTTTTCTCCCAGTCCGAGCATTCTCATTTTATATACTAACCTTTTATGTGGTACACTGTCAAATGCTTTGGAGAAGTCCAGATATACGACATCCATTAATTCGCCGCTATCAAGTCTAGAACTTACCTCCTCATAGAAACTGATTAAATTAGTTTGGCATGACCGATCCCTCACGAAGCCATGCTGATATGGCGTTATTTGCTTATTTCCGTTGAGATGCTCTAAGATAGCATCTCTCAGAAAACCTTCAAACAGTTTACCCACAACAGATGTTAAACTTACCGGCCTATAGTTTCCAGGCTCTGTTTTTGGACCCTTTTTGAATATTGGCACCACATTTGCTATGCGCCAATCCTGTGGGACATTCCCTGTCAGTATAGAGTCTGCAAATATCAGAAATAAGGGTCTGGCTATGACATTATTTAATTCCCTTAAGGTGGTGTAAATTAATATAGTTAATCCGTCTGTTAGTTCTGCCGGTGACATATACCCATTTTTGGTGTGAGATACACGTGCACTGCATACATGACAGGAAAATTTATATAGTTAATCTGTCTGTTAGTTCGGTGGGTGACATGTACCCATTTTTGGCGTGAGGTACACCTGCACTGCATAGTGACAGGGAAATTAATATAGTAAATCCGTCTGTTAGTTCGGACGTTGACATATACCCATTGTTGATGTGAGATACACGTGTACTGCATACATGACAGGGAAATTAATATAGTTAATCCGTCTGTTAGTTCAGTGGTATGATATGAAGTTGAATTTAAAAAAAAAGTGAATATTAAGTTTATACCTACATGTAAATACAATGGAAGTATGTGCAAAATTGTGTATGCGTGCAAATAAGAAAACATGATATCATAGTAATTAAGATGAGACAAGGGGTGGTGATGTGCTTATAGTGCCAATAAGTGAAGTGAACATGCAAAAAATAGTGAAGCGTGTATGAAGAACAAACCAAAAACAAAGTACTTGTGAACCATTAAAGTGGTGTAAAACAGAAAAACAGTGACGCAAAAGTAAGTAAAACTTACACACACAGAAGTAATATGTGAAAAAGTGAAAGGTGCTTATTGAATAAGTGGAACATGACAATGTATGATGCATTGATACACACACAAAAGTACAAATCACCAGAGAAAATGCAACCCCTTCCTAACAATAATTCAATATAGTGAGGTAGAATTAAGAATGTGAAAAATCAGAAACCAGATGACAGAAAAAACCTGAAAATAAACCAATTGGAGGAACTTTGCCGTTGCAAGAACTGCATAAAGACAATGGGGCACATGAACCCCAATGTTCCAGGTCCGCTTACTCACCTCATACAATGGGGATGATTATACATACTGATCACTAGTTACCATACACCAAAATTCAGCCAGCCTAAAATACACTGCCCAATAGAAGTACAGATGGGTGATGGAAGCATAGGACAGAAACCTAAAGTAATTCAAGTCAAGACATGTCAATCATATATGAAGCACCAACCCAGTTAGCATACAACAAAAATTAAAAAGAGTAAAAAACAAAAGATTAGGCACATGCCCTTACAAAAAAAAAGACGCAAAGGGTCTTTTGTCATTAAGACCATGTGGTGGTTGTGTTTTGAGCTTCACTATCCACTTGCTTTCCACTTGTTCCATTCGTCTAAATAGATCACCACCCCTTGAACCAAGGGATACCTTGTCGATTCCGCAAAATTGTAGATCCTGCCATCAATTGTCATGTTTTTGTCGAAAGTGTCTCAATATTGGTTTCAGCTTTGCAATTTTATCCTTCTCCAGGTTACTAATCTTAGCGGCTGCTCGTTTATCCCTCTGATGTTCCTGAATGCGAATGCGGAATTCACGTGTGGTCATACCGACATATATAAATCCACATGGACAGGTGGCATAATATATAACCCCCATGGTGCTACAATTAATAAAGTGCACAATGTTGTAAATCTGTTGACCAGAAGAATCACTAAAAGTATTCAGTTTTATGATAGCCTTGCATAAACTATAATGAGCCCCATTTGGGACCACGTGATTGAAACAAATACGGTAACTGGGCTTCGGTGGAACATAATGGCCGCACAACAAATGCCAGAACAGGTGTAAGGACCCATTCAAGATCAGGGGCCAACATTTTGAGAAAAGTTTCCTCATATTATGCCATTGCCTGTTGTAATTAGTGATCATTCTAACCACCTGTGAGGAAGCAGAAGTGTCCCTGTGTCTGGGGGTAAGAAGTGTTTCACGCTGCGTGCTTTTTGCACGTAGGTATCCTCGCTGTATGTCCTGTTGATGGTATCCCCTTTGTTCAAAGCGTCATCTTTATATATTAGATTCATGTTCAAAATCAATGTCGATGTACATATTCTTCTTGCATGTAGAAATTGGCCAGTCGGTATCGACCTTTTCTTGTGCCTAGGATGAAAAGAAGACGCATGAAGTAGGACATTAACAGCGGTTTCCTTACGATATACACATGTTTCCAAAATTCCTGTTGCAGACACTTTGATGTTAATGTCCAGAAAGGTAATCAGTTTCAAAGAAACAGTTTGGGTCAGGGAAATATTCCAATCATTTGCATTGAGCCTCATCAAGAATTAATCAAGTGCACATCGAGATCCCTGCCATACAAACAGGATATTATCTATAAATCTCATCCATGATATCACCTGACCATCCGCCTCATCCATAGACACCTGGACAAGTTCACGTTCCCAATGTCCCAAAAATAAATTTGCATACGATGGCACACACGTCGCGCCCATCACCACCCCTCGTAACTGTAAAAAATTGTGATCTTTAAACAAAAAAATAATTATGTGTGAGGGCAAAATGTAATAATTTCATCAACAGGTCAACAAGTTGAGGTGTCAGGTTTCTCATCTGTAGAAAGAAACGTGCAGCCTTCAGGCCCAGATCGTGACGAATACAGCTGTATAGGGATTCATTATACTGTACTTTGTGTTTGCTTATTTATTTTGTTGACATAGTGAGGATCCATATATTCCTGTAGGAGTTTATAATCCGTCTGTTAGTTCGGTGGGTGACATATTCCCATTTTTGGTGTGAGGCACACATCTGCACTGCATATGTGACAGGTAAATTAATATACTCAGTGGCGTTGTGAGGGGGGTGCGGTGGGTGCAGGCTGCACTGGGTGACACCAGTCTGATGGGGTGTCACCCGCTGGCCGCCGGAGTTCTCCTTACTCACTCACAAGCACGTTGGCCCGGCCGTCACCTGGTGAAGGGGGTGTGACTGCCTGGTGAGTGGCGCCGCAGCGGCTTCACTGCAGGAGCAGCCAGCAGGCCCAGGACTGGAGTCTGGAGCTAATGGATTGGGTGGTGAGTCACGTGACAGCAGTGACTCACTCACACAGCCAGCCAGAACTGCCACCGTCCCGCCTGAGGGAGGAGGAGGTGTTGTAGGTAGCGCAGAAAGCGCATATTGACTTTATATTTAGATGATTTAATTTAATACCCCATTATAGTATTTATTATATTTAGGGGGGGGGGGGGGGGGGTGGGGCCTCCAGGTCCAGCCAGGTTAAAGCTTGAACAGAAGGTGGAAATGCACTTTAATGCTCCATGACTCATGGAGCATTAAAGTGCCTTTTCCTGGAAATGCCGCAAACTACATAATGGAGGGCAGTGTGGGAGCAAATTACTTAGTGGGGGGCAAGTTACATAATAGAGGGCAGTGTGGGGGGAAAATTACTTAATGTGAGGCAGTGGGGGGGGGCATATTACTCAAAGGGGTTCTGCACTTTGCTTTAACTGATGATCTGGATAGATCATCAGCATCTGATCGGCGGGGGTCTGACACCCGGGACCCCCGCCGATCGGTTGTTTGAGAAGGCAGTGGCGCTATAGCATTCAAGTGAACAGAGCTTAGCCCCGCCCACGCTGGTTGATACTAGTCATGACGTCAATGGGCCAGCGGTAAACAGTGAGAAGGCCGCGGCACTGCTATAGCGCCGCTGCCTTCTCAAACAGCTGATCGGCGAACCCCTTTAATGTGGGGCAGTGTAGGAGGGCATTTTACTTAATGTGGGACAGTGTAGGTGTCACGGGTGAAGTTTGCAGATAGCTGGAACTTATGAATAAACGAGCGACTGGCTTGATCCCAAACTAAGGAGCTTATAGGTGAGCCCTATAAAACCCTAAGAGCTCTCCCTGACTGCTATGCACATGCAAGGGTCTCGATGGTAGACGATTGCATGCCCACGTACCTAAGTCTGTGTGACACCTGAAAACCCTATAATAGTGAGGGGACACGACCACCGGCTCCCTGCACTTAATACGGACGGAGTCAGGGTCACCTAGAATCAAGCCAGCAAGGAAACACAATAAAGTGAAGGATTTATCTGAGCAAACAGCAGAAGCAGCCTCCAGCAGTGAAAACTTCATCCAGGAAGTAGTATAAACCGCAAAGTGAGGCAGTATGAGAGGGAATATAAAGGAAGATGATTAGTCTAAATAAGTGACACCTGGCAGAAGGAAAGGAGATGAGAAAGTGAAACCAAAACAAAGAACATCATACAAGAGGTAGAGAAGAACGTCTGCCAGGCCTTCTCACAGAACTGGCGGTGACAGTAGTGGGCAGTATTACTAATTATGGCACTCTAGAAGGGAATTACTATTTGTGGAACTATGAGGAGCACTATTACTATGGGGCACTATTATTTCTTCAGGATAGTATTTGGGGGTATTGGGGAGCACAGCGAGCCGCAGGATACCACTGTGGGGACTCCAGGTGGGGGGATGATGATAGAAAAGTGAGGACACTAAGATGTCCGTGTGTCACACTCTGCAGAGACGAGACGCGGCTGAAAGAAGTGTCTGGACCAAATGGAAAAGATGATGACAGAGAAGATCTACATCAGAGGAGACGTCACCTGGAGGCCCTGGATGTGAGAGGTATGTGCTGCTGTATAGTATAGTGTATTTATGTATGTATACCATGTATATGGTGTATTTATGTGTATGTGTGTTGGATATACAGTCCTGATTAAAAGTTTAAGACCACTTGAAAAATGGCAAAAAATCATATTTTACATTGTTGGATCTTAACAAGGTTCCAAGTAGAGCTTCAACATGCAACAAGAAGAAATGAGAGTGAGACAAAACATTTTTTGAGCATTCAATTAATTGAAAATAACGATTAAACTGAAACAGGCTGTTTTTCAGCTGATCGAAATTTTAGGACCACATGCCTTTAACCCCTTAAGGACTTAGGACGTACCGGTACGCCATGTTTGCCGAGTCCTTAAGGACCCAGGACGTACCGGTACGTCCTAACTTTAAAACTACATTGCGGCGCGGTGGCGGTTAATCGGAACAGGATATCCACTGAAATCATTCAGTGGGCATCCTGTCACAACACCGGGGGGGGGGGGATATATGTGACCCCCCCCCCCGCATCGGCGATCGCCGCAAACCGCAGGTCAATTCAGACCTGCGGTTTGCGGCTTTTACCTGGTGCGGCGGCAGCGGTGGTGGTGCCATCGGGTCCCCATGCGGCTGTGGGGGGGACCCGATGGCATGGAAGGCAGCGCGATGTCTAAGGAAGGCATCGCACTGCCTTACGGTGATGAGCCTGTGAGATCCAGCCCCCTGGATCTCACAGGCCGGAAGCTGTATGAGTAATACACACTGTATTACTCATACAGCCAATGCATTCCAATACAGAAGTATTGGAATGCATTGTAAAGGGGACTAGACCCCCAAAAGTTCAAGTCCCAAAGTGGGACAAAAAATAAAGTGAAAAAAAAGTTAAAAAAATAAAGTTTTCCCCCCAAAAAATTAAAAGTTTCAAGTAAAAATAAACAAAAACGTCATTTTCCCCAAATAAAGTTAAAAAAATTGGTAAAAAAAAGTATACATATTAGGTATCGCCGTGTCCGTATCGAACGGCTCTATAAACATATCACATGACCTAACCCCTCAGATGAACACCGTAAAAAAATAAAAATAAAAACTGTGCTAAATAAACCATTTTTTTGTCACCTTACATCACAAAAAGTACAACAGCAAGCGATTAAAAAGGCGTTTGCCCACCAAAATAGTACCAATATAACCGTCACCTCATCCCACAAAAAATGAGCCCCTACCTGAGACAATCGCCCAAAAAATAAAAAAACTATGGCTCAGAATATGGAGACACTAAAACATCATTTTTTTGTTTTAAAAAAGCTGTTATTGTGTAAAACTTACATAAATAAAAAAAAAAGTATACATATTAGGTATTGCCGCGTCCGTATTGACCGGCTCTATAAAAATATCACATGACCTAACCCCTCAGATGAACACCGTAAAAAATAAAAACTGCTAAATAAACAATTTTTTGTCACCTTACATCACAAAAAGTGTAATAGCAAGCAATCAAAAGTCACACGCACCCCAAAATAATGCCAATAAAACTGTCATCTCATCCCGCAAAAATCATACTCTACCCAAGGTAATCGCCCAAAAACTGAAAAAATTATGGCTCTCAGACTATGGAAACACTAAAACATGTTTTTTTTGCTTCAAAAATGAAATCATTGTGTAAAACTTATATAAATAAAAAGAAAGTATACATATTAGGTTTCACAGCGTCCGTAATAACTTGCTCTATAAAAATATCACATGACCTAACCCCTCAGGTGAATACCATAAAAAATTAAAATAAAAACAGTGTAAAAAAAGCCATTTTTTGTCACCTTACATCACAAAAAGTGTAATAGCAAGCGATCAAAAAGTCACACGCACCCCAAAATAGTGCCATAGTTTCCATAGTCTGGCTCTCAGACTATGGAAACACTAAAACATGATTTTTTTTGCTTCAAAAATGAAATCATTGTGTAAAACATAAATAAAAGAAAAGTATACATATTAGGTATCGCAGCGTCCGTGACAACCTGGTCTATAAAAATATCACATGATCTAACCTGTCAGACGAATGTTGTAAATAACAAAAAATAAAAACGGTGGCAAAACAGCTATTTCTTGTTACCTTGCCTCACAAAAAGTGTAATATAGAGCAACCAAAAATCATATGTACCTTAAACTAGTACCAACAATTCTGCTACCCTATCCCGTAGTTTCTAAAATGGGGTCACTTTTTTGGAGTTTCTACTCTAGGGGTGCATCAGGGGGGCTTCAAATGGGACATGGTGTCAAAAAAAACAGTCCAGCAAAACCTGAATCCAAAAACCGTATGGCGTTCCTTTCCTTCTGCGCCCTGCCGTGTGCCCGTACAGCAGTTTACGACCACATATGGAGTGTTTATGTAAACTACAGAATCAGGGCCATAAATATTGAGTTTGGTTTGGCTGTTAACCCTTGCTTTGTAACTGGAAAAAAATTATTAAAATGGAAAATCTGCCAAAAAAGTGAAATTTTGAAATTGTATCTCTATTTTCCATTAATTCTTGTGGAACACCTAAAGGGTTAACAACGTTTGTAAAATCAGTTTTGAATACCTTGAGGGGTGTAGTTTCTTAGATGGGGTCACTTTTATGGAGTTTCTACTCTAGGGGTGCATAGGGGGGCTTCAAATGGGACATGGTGTAAAAAAAAACAGTCCAGCAAAACCTGCCTTCCAAAAACCGTATGGCATTCCTTTCCTTCTGCGCCCTGCCGTGTGCCCGTACAGCGGTTTACGACCACATATGGGGTGTTTCTGTAAACTACAGAATCAGGGCCATAAATATTGAGTTTGGTCTGGCTGTTAACCCTTGCTTTGTAACTGGAAAAAAATTATTAAAATGGAAAATCTGCCAAAAATGTGAAATTTTTAAATTGCATCTCTATTTTCCATTAATTCTTGTGGAACACCTAAAGGATTAACAAAGTTTGTAAAATCAGTCTTGAATACCCTGAGGGGTGTAGTTTCTAGAATGGGGTCATTTTTGGGTGGTTTCTATTATGTAAGCCTCGCAAAGTGACTTCAGACCTGAACTGGTCCCTAAAAATTGGGTTTTTGAAAATTTCTAAGCCTTGTAACATCCCCAAAAAATAAAATATCATTCCAAAAATGATACAAACATGAAGTAGACATTTGGGGAATGTAAAGTAATAACTATTTTTGGAGGTATTACTATGTATTATAAAAGTAGAGAAATTGAAACTTGGAAATGTGAAATTTTTTACAAATTTTTGGTAAATTTTGTATTTTTTTATAAATAAAAATTAATTTTCAAAAAAAGGCAAGGTAGGGAGGCTCAACACTTGAAATGAACGGATAGCGGTGGGTTCACTGCTAATTGGGTCACTCACCCAATTAAGAAAATGAAATATATAGCAAATATTTTGCTAAAAATTAATTTTGACTTCATTTTACCAGTGTCATGAAGTACAATATGTGACGAAAAAACTGTCTCAGAATGGCCTGGATAAGTCAAAGCGTTTTAAAGTTATCAGCACTTAAAGTGACACTGGTCAGATTTTAAAAAAAAATGGCCAAGTCCTTAAGGTGAAATAGGGCTGAGTGCTTAAGGGGTTAAAAGGCCAAATCTGTGCAAAGATGTGGATTCATTGTCATTTTCTGTCAGGTAGTCACACGTTGTGATGGCAAAAGCAAAAAAACTCTCCCTTTTTGAACGTGGTCGGGTTGTTGAACTGCATAAGCAGGGTCTCTCACAGCGCGCCATCGCTGCTGAGGTGGGACACAGTAAGACAGTCATTTGGAATTTCTTAAATGATCCTGAGGGTTATGGAACAAAAAAGTCAAGTGGAAGACCCCAAAAAATTTCATCAGCACTGAGCCGGAGAATCCAATTGGCTGTCCATCAAGACACTGGACGATCCTCGACCCAAATTAAGGCCCTTACTGGTGCTGACTGCAGCCCCATAACCATCAGACGGCATCTGAGACTGAAGGGCTTCAAAAACAAAAAACGTCTTCAAAGACCTTGTCTCCTTGAACGCCACAGAACTGCTCGTTTGGACTTTGCAAGGGTGAATATCAGTGAGTACATAACTTCCTACCATAGCCTGAGACACAACCACATGTACAGCCTGATACTGGGATTTACCACATTGAACCTGCATGTTCATAAGAGACTGTTTTATACCTGGATGTAAAATTGCTGACAAGATCCTGGTTACAGTAAAGTTCTTAGTTGGATTCAAACCCTGCCTCATTCTTCTGTCTCCATACTACAACCACTCTCATCATTTTCCACCATCAAGGTACTAGCGTCACCACATTACCTAAGTCAGGGCCCCAGCCGCACAAGCACTCAGAAAACCACCATCAAGGGCACCTCGATCACCACCTGGCCGGTGTCCCCTGTAATAGAGTGTGCCCCGGAGAATCTAGTGCTGTTCTCCACTTCACTGCACTGCTGGCCCAGCGAGGCATCTGCTAACTGAGTACACGATGAACTATTGTACCCTTCGGCCCACCGTGAACCTCACGTGTTATTCCCTGCGGACTGGCACATTGCAATAACAATCAAAAAACCCTCCCAGCAATCACCAGACTAAGCAAGTCAATAACAGCACCAGATTCAGTTGTAAGGCAGCTGCACAGCAACTGAATCCAACAAAGTTCATGAGAAACAGGCAAGAGCTCCCTGCTGCTTGTAATATTAACATATCATCAATCTTTTGGGTGTTCTAGATTTTGACCCTTTTTTTGTATAAATACCTAAATAAAGGTGTATTTTATCCCTCGTATTTCTTTAGGTAATAAGGTATTATTATAAATTATTCTCTAAATTTCCATAAATGTCCCAAGGGTGTGCTGACTTATTTGATAGTATCTGGGTTCCCTAGTTAAATTCCTCTACCACCAAGTCTTCGAGTTCCTAAGCTTTCTCTAGAGTTCTTTTCTTTTAAAACCACTTTTCTTTCTATACCCTTTCTTTTTTTCTTTCTTTGACAGTTTCCTTCCTCCCTCCCTTTCTTCCTTCACTTGGTTTTGCTCCCTTAATAGAATTGTTTACCCATTTTCTCCCTTCACTTTCAGCATAAAACAAATGTGTAAGGACATTTGCTGCAGTGGTACTCTGGTTGTTTGCTTCATTGCAAGTATTTCTGTATTTGATGTATAAGTTTGACTGTACATTATTTCAGTGTATCTGTGACCCTGTTATACATGACGAATGGTCGTTTTATTTTACTGTATCTGTGACCCTGCTATACATGATGTATGGTCTTTTTTGTTCAGTTGTATAAACGTTCCTTTAAAAAAATAATAGATAAATAAATAATAGTACCTATTGGCAGACATTTATATTCATGAAGTTTAGAAGACCCATCCTACAAAGCAAATATACACTGTATTGTAAGGGTATTTTTTAAGTGCTGATTGGTTCTGTCCCTTTAATTCTGTTCCGTTTCATTATTATCATTCTGTGTAAATGTGGTACCCATCCCCCATTGTGCTAATAAGACCACATTCCTGAGTGATCTCAGAGACATGCGTAATGCACACTGAAGAAGGGCTAATGGAAATAAGTGTGGTCTGCACTAACAAATTAATTGGGATTCGACCAGGCACTTCATCCTAGGTAGGATGTAAGTATTGTTTGCACTATCTCTTGTACACTCTGTGATGTTGGTCATGTGTTATAATGTAGTAGACAGCCATGGGTTATAGCATGATCGATGGAATCTCCACCCCATATTTAGGCTAGTGATGATTATATACTTTTTATTACTCTGTATGTGATTTGTTTGTGTTACCGTATATTTAATCACTCTTAGTAAATATATTTATTCACTAAGCCTGCATAAGCTTATTCATTCTCAAATCTTTTGAATTCATGTTCCGTTACATATACCCATGTAAGTTACCAGTATAGAATGAACTTATACATACAATACATGTTTCCCATCAGGAAGTAATTAACAAAAGTCTGGATGGTATTTGTTTAGCCTCCAGAAACCTACTGGAGAGGTTCTTCTGGACAAGCTATATTAGTAGTGTTGATCGAGCATGCTTGGCTGAACACCAGTTCGGCTCGAGCATCTCGATACTCGGCACATGGCGGTATTTGGCCGAATACCGCATGTGCTCAAGCGCAATACTCGAGTCTCCTCCCCACACGTTTGTTGGCTACGCGGCCAATAAACGTACAGGTGAGTACTGCCCTTCACTGTAATGCCGTAGCCATGTTGATTACTGGCATTACAGTGATTGGCTGGCCAGAACGCGTCATCGGGTGATATATAGCACCCAATGACACGTGTTCGGCTCAGTGTTAGTCAGGGAGAGCTGTGCTGAAAAAGGGAAAGATAGTGTAGGGAGTGAAATATATATTTTTTTAAGTTGAAAAACTTGTCAGAGATTCAAAAGTACTTTTAAGGACTATTGTGTGTGTCAGCAATATCTATTTTTAGCGCATCCGGCGCTAAATAGCATGCAATAGTTAGGCCGTTGCAGACAGCGACATTATCTGCGCTACATCTCCTGTGTAACGTATGTGCATCCCAAAAATATCTGTGACATCCAGTGTACTTTTTCCGTAGACAGTGTCTGCTGCGGACAGTGACATTAGCTGCGCTACATCTCCTGTGTAACGTGTGCTCATCCAAAAAATATCTGTGACATCCAGTGTACTTTTTCCATAGACGGTGTCCGCTGCGGACAGTGACATTACCTGGGGTGCATCTCCTGTGTAATGTTTCCACACCCCAAAAACCTGTGGCATTCCCTGTAATTTTTTATTAGCCGCTGCTGACATCACCGACATTATCTGCGGTATTTCTTCTGTGTAATGTTTGCACATCCCAAATACCTGTGACATTCCCTGTAATTTTATATTAGCCGCTGCTGACATCAGCGACATTATCTGCGGTATATCTCCAGGGTGACGTTTCCACATCCCAAATACCTTTTATTATTTTTTTGCGCATACACTTACAATTCCTACGCTACTGTACATGTGACATACTTTCAAGCATATATAACATTTAATATGAAGAAGGCGAGCAATAAGGGACAGGGAAGTGGCCATGATGCTGATGGTGCACACAGAGGCCATGGCCCTGGGCGCAGGAGAAACTGTGTCTGCTGCCAGAGCACAAGAAAAACAATCATCCACGATACCTAGCTTCATGTCCTAGTTTGCAGGGCAGTGCAGGACAACGCTCTCAAAGTCAGACCAGTGCAACCAGGTGGTTGGTTGGATTGCAGCAGATAATGCTTCCAGTCGTTTAAGCACCACCCTGTCTTCCACCAAGTCCAGTCTCAGTAGTCAAGAGTCTAGTCAACACAATCCTCATCCTAATCCTAATTCCTCCAACCATGGAGAGTCTTGCCAAACATGTGATCCCACACTCGGATATTCCGAGGAGCTCTTTTCAGCGCCAGTCCTTGATTTGGGCCTCTCGACAAGCCTGCTTAAAGAGGGACATGAGATCTTGTTCCCTGATTCCCAAACTCTTGAGCATCCACAGTCGCAAGAAGATGACGGTGGGAAATGGCAATTAGTGTTTCATGAGGAGGATGACGATGATAATACACAGTTGCCAATAAGTCAATAGCAATTAGTGTCTCAAGAGGTTGATGATGAGGATGAGACACAGTTGTCAATAACTGAGGTTGTTGTCAGGTCAACAAGTCAGGAGGATGAGCAGAGTGAGGAAGTGGAAGATGAGGTGGTGGACGATGAAGTCACTGACACAACCTGGGAAGGTGGAAAGCTGAGCGAGGACAGCAGTACACAGGGGGAGGGATCCGCAGCACCGCAACAGGCTGGAAGAGGCAATGGGGTGGCAAAAGAGAGAAGGCGGGCCACACCAAACAGGCCTGCAACTGTTCACCGGAGCACACCCTTGCGGAAATCACCTATGCCAAGGGGTAGGTGTTCTGCAATCTTGCACTTTTTTGAGGAAAGTGTGGACGACAAAAGAATTGTAATTTGCAACCTGTGCCATACAAAAATTAGCAGGGGCGTGAACACTAGCAACCTCACCATCACCAGCATGATCCGCCACATGGAATCAAAGCACTGTAATAGGAGGGCCCAATGCCTGGGTCCACAATCTGTGTCTGCGGGTCACACCACTGCCTCCTCTTCCCCTGTGTTACATGCTGGCTAAGCCCCTGTCGAAGGCGCAGGCTCGGATGCCTCCCACCCTGCACCGGGCCCTTAGCAAGCACCTGTCACGGCCATGGCTATGTCCGTGACTCCTGAACCGCATGCGGTTGTCAGCGGTTTTCATTGGTGTTCAATCACAGGTGAGGGCTGTGGTATTGGCCTCACCTGTGGTTGCCGCTGGCAACAGTATGTGGCAGCGTAGCAGGCTGAGCTGTGCCATGCAGCTCGCTACGCTGCGCATGCGGTTTTGTGTGTGATGTGTGGATGTGTGCACTGTGTTTTATGTTATTGTGTGCACGTTCCCTTTAAGTGGTGTTTTCCCTTCCCTGGTGTTGGAAGGGTTAATCCCCTTCCTAGTGTGTGTGATCACTGGGTGTGTCCGACTGTGGGGTGTGGCTTCTTGGCCTATAAAGCATGCACCGCTTTCTACGGATGGGGTGCATGCGCGTTCTCCGGAGGGAGAGCGTTATGGGGCTCACCATCTACGGCGCGGTGAGTGGCATTCCCCGCCATTCCTCGCTCACCGTTGTCCGTGTTGGTGTCCCCTTTTGTTTGTCTTTCCCCTCCCCCCCTCCCACTGTTTTTTATGCCTCACCAACTTTCCCCTTTTGTTGTTGGGAGGGGCTTTGAGGGGTGGGAGTATGCATTCCCTCGAAAGAGGGTGAAGCATGTACCGCCCTCTGCGGAAGGGTTACATGCGCGCTCTTCGGAGGGAGAGCGTTCTGGGGGTTTCGCCTCTGACGGCGCGGTGAGTGGCGTTTCCCCGCCTTCCCTTCACCGTTGCCTCGTTTGGCGTCCCCCTGATTTTATAGCACTAGGGTGTTTGTTTGGTGTGCGAGTTGCACACCTTCGGAAGAGGGTGCAGCATGCAGTGCCATATCCTTGTGGCCTGCATGCGCGTTCTCCGGAGGGAGAGCGTTCCTGGGGGTTCTCCGTTAACGGCACGGTTGGTGGCTTATTCCCCGCCACCTTACCTTCCGTGTCCGTGTTGGGGATCCCTCGTCCCTCTCCATGTTCCCATCTCTGGTCGTTTGCTGGCAGCACTCCATAGGTGGTCCGGCTGCTTGCTGGTTAGGAGTGTCTGCTGGCAGCGACTGGAGTGGGGACGTGAGTGGAGAGTCCCCTCGTCCATCTCTCAGTGGTTCTTTTCTCTTTGTTGCTGGTGCGGGCTGCAGTCCTCGTCGGACTGGCTAGTGTGAGCCGGGAGAGGATGCAGCTGACAGCGACCCCTTTTTAGAACCGGCACTGAGAGTGGACGTCCCCTTCTCCTATCCCCTTGTCTGAGTCCCTCACGTGTCTTTTTTTGGTGGGGGGGCTTTGAGGGGTGGGAGTGTCACGGCCATGGCTATGTCCGTGACTCCTGAACCGCATGCGGTTGTCAGCGGTTTTCATTGGTGTTCAATCACAGGTGAGGGCTGTGGTATTGGCCTCACCTGTGGTTGCCGCTGGCAACAGTATGTGGCAGCGTAGCAGGCTGAGCTGTGCCATGCAGCTCGCTACGCTGCGCATGCGGTTTTGTGTGTGATGTGTGGATGTGTGCACTGTGTTTTATGTTATTGTGTGCACGTTCCCTTTAAGTGGTGTTTTCCCTTCCCTGGTGTTGGAAGGGTTAATCCCCTTCCTAGTGTGTGTGATCACTGGGTGTGTCCGACTGTGGGGTGTGGCTTCTTGGCCTATAAAGCCTCACTGCTTTTGCAGGCCTTCAGGTTGCTTCAGCCATGCTTAGCTGAGAGCAGCCTCATGTATTTATTACCTGCCAGTAAGAGCCACCCCTGTGGTCATAAACCTTAATGTCATAACCATAATGTCGCTTTAAGTTATTTCTAGTTATGTGTGATGTCCGTGTGATGTTTTATATGTGATTTTGTGCAGCTATGGATCTGGGTCCCTGTGTGGGGATGCGTTTGTGATCTGCACCCTGCTAACACAGGGATCCAGTCAGCAAGGCTGTGGCAGGTAGGTGGAACTCTTTGTTCACCTGCCATATCCATAGAGCTGTTTATGTCTCCCCTTTTCCTGCAGCTTGGCCGTTGAGACTCCTGCTCCTCCGTGTCTAGGAGGAGTGGGCTTGTCTTACTCAGCTCCTAGGTGAGGGTCATCTTGAGGGCTAGCAGGGACTTTTAGGTTCCGGAGCATGGGCCCTCCTACCATCAAGGTTGGCTCATGTAGCTAGGAGCCAGGGTCAGGTTAGGGATGCTTTAGGAGGTGACCTGCTCCCTAATCCTGTCTTCATGGCCAAGCAGCCGTAACATCACCGGGCTCCACACGGCTGAGGATTTCCCCCATCCTCAGCCGTGACAGCACCATCAGCTAGCACATCCAATTCTGTGTCCCAGCGCAGCGTACAGATGTCTATACCCCAGGCACAAATAACCAGCCACCCACCCACAGGCCATAGCACTAAATGCGCAACTCTCCAAATTACTGACCCTGGAAATGTTGCCATTTAGGCTTGTGGACACTGAGGCCTTCCGCAGCCTGATGTCGGCGTCCTTAACTCTTTACGCAGTCCCCAACCGCCACTATTTTTTCCGGTGTGCCATGTCCGCCTTACACCAGCATGTGTCCAGTAAAATCACCCGTGCCCTGACCAACGCAGTTACTGGGAAGGTCCTCTTAACCACTGACACATGGACAAGTGCTTTCGGCCAGGGACGCTACATTTCCCTGACGGCACACTGGGTCAATGTTGTGGAGGCCGGGAGCAAGTCATACCCTGGGATGGCACAGGTGCTACTGACGCCAAGAATTGCGGGCCCTAATTCCATCAGGGTTTCCGCCACCACCTAAATTAGTGGCTCCAACCCCCAGTTCTCCTCCTCCGCCTCCTCCTCCACTTCCACCTCAGAATTATCCTCTTGCAGCACCAGTCAGCCATCAGTTGGTAACTGAAAGCAGTGCAGCACTGCAGTGGGGAAGCGTCAACAGGCCGTGCTTAAGCTGATCTGCTTAGGTGACAAACAGCACACTGCCGCAGAGCTGTGGCAGGGGATAAGAGACCAGACTGAGCCGTGGCTCTTGCCACTCAACCTAGAACCAGGCATGGTTGTGTCTGATAATTCGAGCTCAGCAAGCTCACACACATCCCATGCCTAGCCCAAGTCTTCAACTTAGTGGTTCAGCGGTTTCTCAAAACCTACCCCAATTTGCCTGAGCTACTGGTGAAGGTGGGCAGCGTGTGTGCCCATTTCCTCAAGTCATTGACAGCCTCCGCCATTCTCTGGATCAACTTGCAGGATAACAGGCCGAACTGGATGGACAAATGTCTTTTTTCGGCCTTATGTACTATGTTACTATGTTACTATGTTACATGGCTGACTTTATGTTAGGCTGCCTTTCCCATGACCCACTCGTTTTACGCATTTTGGCCAACACGGATTACTGGTTGTTCACCCTTCTAGACCCCCACTACAAAGAGAACTTCTCATCTCTCATTCCTGTGGTGGAGAGGACGAGCAAAAAGGTGCAATACCAGAAGGTTCTTGTAAAAAAATTGCTCCAAAAATTTCCAGCTGACAACGCTGGCGGCAGAGTATGTAGTTCCTTGGGCAACCGAGGAGGGGAGATGAGGGGAACACACAGCAGTTCCAACAGAGGCAGGGCAACACTCTCCAAAGCCTGGGACAGTTTCATGACACCCCACCAGCACCCTCACCTTGATGCGCAGCCTAGTGTCACAAGTAGGGAAAATTTTTGGAAGATGGTGAAGGAGTACGTAGCAGACCGTATCAGCATCCTCAATGATCCCTCTGTGCTTTACAACTACTGGATGTCCAAGCTGGACATGTGGCACGAACTGGCGCTCTACGCCTTGGAGGTGCTGGACTGCCCTGCCACCAGCGTTTTGTCTGAGCGGGTATTTAGTGCTGCTGGGGGCATGATAACTGATAAGCGTATCCACCTGTCAACTGAAAATGCTGACAGGTTGACTCTTATAAAAATGAACAAGGCCTGGATTGCCCTTGACTTCTGTATTTCATCAGAGGAAAGCGGCTGAACATAAAGGCACTTTAAATGTGTTTTTATAATGTACCGAATACACTGCATTCCCATGCACCCCTTCTATCACAAAAAAGGGTATATGGTTTATTCTTCCTTTTCTCTTCCTCCTCCTCTTCCATCATATCAACATGCGTATTAGTCTGCCGTCGCTCCTAATGTTGTAGAGGGTCAGCTCACCTGTAGGCCCTCGCATATAATGTTTTAGAGGGTCAGCTCAGCAGCAGGCCCTCACCTACAATCTTTTAGAGGGCCATCTCACCTGCATGCCTTCACATGTAATATTTTAGAGAGTCAGCTCACCAGCAGGCCCTCGCATATAATGTTTTAGATGGTCATCTCACCAGAAGGTCCTCACCTACAATCTTTTAAAGGGTCAGCTCACCAGCAGGCCCTCGCATATAATGTTTTTGATGGTCAGCTCACCAGCAGGCCCTCAACCATAATTTTTTTAATGGTTAGCTAAACAGCAGGCACTTGCCCATAATTTTTTCAATGGTCAGCTCAGCAGCAGGCACTCACCCATAATTTTTTCGATGCTCAGAGATGAGAGCTGCTGAATAGGAAAGTAGCATGCATTTGTGGGAGTTATGAGCAGGTAAAACTGAAAATGATCAAATTTTAAAGCACAAAAGCACTTATACAGCAGGGTGTACTATACCATTAGGGAATAAAAAATGAAACGGCAGTTACACTTTAATTTGCTTCTGTACTTGGTAGACCCAGAGGTCATTGTGAGACCTTTAGCTGCCATTGCAGCCATCAGCACCTAGTGATCAAGTTGCATGTGCTGATGGAATGACAGAGGAGCATGCTCACGTTCAAAATGGATCATGGCATCTAAGGGGTTCATTGGTCGTGATCTGCGATAGCTTTGCTCTGTGCAGCTTACAGGTAACACCTGGTTGTCAATAAATTATTCACTGACTAAAATCACTCCAAACTACAGAAAACCATCACTGCGGGTATTTTTAATAAAGTTTACATTTGAAAATGGTCTCGGTGTGGAACAGACAGACTGTATAGCACAGCACGGTCGACTATGCCATCCTATACAGCAAAAAAAGTATCCTGACTAGTGTTGAGCGCGAATATTCAAATAGCAAATTTTTATCTCGAATATCGCAACTTCGAGAATTCGCAAATATTTCGAATATAGTGCTATATATGAGTCATTGGCCCACAAGCAACTTAATCAGGGAGGAATCATGACTTTAGATGGGAAAAATGACGAATATTCTAAAAAACAAATATATAGCACTATATCGAATATATTTGTTTTTTTAGAATATTCTTCTTCTTTTTTTATTCAATCTGTACAGTTTTTCCACTTTGGCATACTCCTCCCCGACAAGCGGGAAAACTCAGAACCGATGGTATATTCTAACCCCCAGGCGTTCCCATAATGATGGGGACGCTTGCCTGGGGGTTAGAATATACCAGTGAGATGGTGAAAACTCAGATCCGATGATATATTCTAACCCCCAATCGTTCCCATGGTGACGGGGACGCTTGTCGGGGAGGAGTATGCCGAAGTGTAAAAACTGTACAGATTGAAAAAGAAAAAAAGAAAATATATGAATATTCTAAAAAACAAATATATTTGATATAGTGCTATATATTCGTAATATTCTAAAACAAGAATATATAGCAATATAGCGAATATTCGAAAAAAAAAAAAACTGAATATAAAGCAATTTAGCTAACATAGTGCTATAATCTTCTTTGTTTAATAGTTGTAATTTTTTTCTCATCTGAAGTTCAAATTGGAAAAAAATTACGACTATTAAAAAAAAGATTATAGCACTACATTAGCTAAATTGCTCTATATTCGGTTTTTTTCCGAATATTCACTATATTGCTATATATTCTTTTTTTAGAATATTCCAAATATTCTGAAAAATGAATATAGCACTATATTAGCCTATATTGCTCTATATATTTGTTTTTTTAGAATATTTTTTCCATCTGAAGTCATGATCCCTCCCTGCTTAAGTAACATCATTTGGAGGCCGAAGGATATAATTTATACCTACAACAATAGCTTTCCTACCGGGGCTCATTTATAATAGCTCTGTGACTTTTTACCTTCTTCTGACACCCTCCTCTCCACTTTTTCAAAAAAAGTACGTGGTTGAAGTCATGCCATGAGCGTCCCGCCTGACTCATTTAACAGCATGTCTGCCAGAAATCAGTCACATTACACCAGAAAAATGCTTAAAGGGTTTCTATCACTTCGTTTCACCTATTTAGCTTTCAGACACTAGCGATCCGCTAGTGTCTGCTTTATCTAACCATCCTAATATAACTGTTTATTGGGCAGCCGTTTAGCTAAAAAAATAACTTATATAGATATGCAAATGAGCCTCTAGGTGCTATGGGGGCGTGATTAGCACCTAGAGGCTCCGTCTACCTTAACAAACTGCCGCCGCCCAGCGCGTCCCTCCAGTCCGCCCATCTCCTCCGGAATGCGATGCTCCTCGTATTCGGCGCATGCGCAGTGAATGTCTGATCGCTTCCCTGCTCAGACATCTCCACTGCGCCTGCGCCGATGACGTCATAGTGCTCCGAGGAACAGGCGCAGTGGAGATGTCTGAGCAGGGAAGCGATCAGACATTCACTGCGCATGCGCCGAATACGAGGAGCATCGCATTCCGGAGGAGATGGGCGGGCTGGAGGGACGCGCTGGGCGGCGGCAGTTTGTTAAGGTAGACGGAGCCTCTAGGTGCTAATCACGCCCCCATAGCACCTAGAGGCTCATTTGCATATCTATATAAGTTATTTTTTTAGCTAAACGGCTGCCCAATAAACAGTTATATTAGGATGGTTAGATAAAGCAGACACTAGCGGATCGCTAGTGTCTGAAAGCTAAATAGGTGAAACGAAGTGATAGAAACCCTTTAAGCTCCTGGCTGAAGTAGATTTCAGTTCTGGCACACGGATAGCAGAAGATCCAACTAATTTATTAAAGGGGTTCTCTGGGTTTAGGGCTGAACCCAAATATAACCTCTTCTTTACTCATTTACTATGTACGAGAGGAGCATCGGAGCATTTTCTTTCACCAATGCTCCACCATTGCCTTGGGCTGCATCTTGTAGCACAAGGTGCTGTCTTTTAGTGAGGTGTGACATTACTATTGTAGGTGGAGACTTCTGCCCAGCAGTGAGTCTGCTGACATCAAATAAATCTAGCAGAACAATTGAAGCAATGAATGTGGAGATCTCTGGATCTATGTGCAGATTGTGATTTACTATATGATGTCTGATTTTAATTTTTTACATCAATCATGTGATAACCCCTTTACGGCCAAATAATAATACTTTTAGTAACACATTATATTGATACGTTGAAATTACATTTTATATTTTGTATGGTTTTCTTTGTTCTTGTTTAGCAGTTATATGTACAGTACAGACCAAAAGTTTGGACACACCTTCTCATTCAAAGAGTTTTCTTTATTTTCATGACTATGAAAATTGTAGATTCACACTGAAGGCATCAAAACTATGAATTAACACATGTGGAATTATATACATAACAAACAAGTGTGAAACAACTAAAAATATGTCATATTCTAGGTTCTTCAAAGTAGCCACCTTTTGCTTTGATTACTGCTTTGCACACTCTTGGCATTCGCTTGATGAGCTTCAAGAGGTAGTCCCCTGAAATGGTTTTCACTTCACAGGTGTGCCCTGTCAGGTTCAATAAGTGAGATTTCTTGCCTTATATAAAAGGGGTTGGGATACCCAGCTGATAGTCCTACTGAATAGACTGTTAGAATTGGTATTATGGCAAGAAAAAAGCAGCTAAGTAAAGAAAAATTAGTGGCCATCATTACTTTAAGAAATGAAGGTCAGTCAGTCAGCCGAAAAATTGGGAAAACTTTGAAAGTAAGGGCTATTTGACCATGAAGGAGAGTGATGGGGTGCTGCGCCAGATGACCTGGCCTCAACAGTCCCCAGACCTGAACCCAATCGAGATGGTTTGGCGTAAGCTGTACCGCAGAGTGAAGGCAAAAGGGCCAACAAGTGCTAAGCATCTCTGGGAACTCCTTCAAGACTGTTGGAAGACCATTTCAGGGGACTACCTCTTGAAGCTCATCAAGAGAATGCCAAGAGTGTGCAAAGCAGTAATCAAAGCAAAAGGTGGCTACTTTGAAGAACCTAGAATATTACATATTTTCAGTTGTTTCACACTTCTTTGTTATGTATATAATTCCACATGTGTTAATTCATAGTTTTGATGCCTTTATAGTCATGAAAATAAAGAAAACTCTTTGAATGAGAAGGTGTGTCCAAACTTTTGGAATGTACTGTATATACTGTATATAATAGCTTTTTACTGCTTACCACCACATCAGTGTTTGTTTTCACTCAAGTTTATCTAGGAATATCTAATGATCTGATCACCCCTGCAATGAACAAGAAAGAATGGATAATTCCTAGGAGTTCCCAAACTGTTTACCTCCATTCCAGTCTCCTCCAGAAACAATCAGAGCTTATCTCATACTGTACATCAGCAGAGATTGGCGAGACCCATGAAACAATGGAGCTGCCTTCTAGAAGTCCAGGAGAAGGAAGGAACCAGCAACCATTCACAATAAGCTATTGTCTAGTTATTCTTTCACAACCTACTACCACCACAAAAATTTGGACAATAGGTTAAAACGATTTTGTCACCAGGAATTTCACTGCTAAACTAGGCACAATACCTGTAGATCTAGCTCAGGTGAATGTAAAGATACTTTTCCCTTAGTGATCTGTTGCTTCATGCAGGATAAAAGGTACTTATAATCCATATGCAAATGTGCAGTTAAGTGCGGCGAGGGCAGGCCCAAGCCACTCTGTACACTCTTGTTCTTCCTGATTCTTCTGCCATTCCCTCCCTTTCTTTCTTGATTGACAGAAGAGATGACTATGCAGAGACCTAAAAGCCATAGAAAATTAAAGAGGTTCCATGCGCTGCTGAGAAAAGGAACAGATACAGAAGTACCGTTAACAATGTTTATTTGAAGGATGCATATGATATGACGTGTTTGGGAGCTGAAAAGGCTCCTTCTTCAGATAACATCGAAAGGTAACTGGATGTTATCTGAAGAAGGAGCCTGCTTGGGCCCGAAACATGTCATATGCATCCTCAAATAAAGATGATTGTTAAATGTACTTCTGTATACAACCCATTCCTCTTCTGAATAGACTGTATTTGTATTATGGCAAGAAAAAAGCAGCTAAGTAAAGAAAAACGAGTGGCCAACATTACTTTAAGAAATGAAGGTCAGTCAGTCAGCCGAAAAATTGGGAAAACTTTGAAAGTAAGGGCTATTTGACCATGAAGGAGAGTGATGGGGTGCTGCGCCAGATGACCTTGCCTCCACAGTCACCGGACCTGAACCCAATCGAGATGGTTTGGGGTGAGTTGGACCGCAGAGTGAAGGCAAAAGGGCCAACAAGTGCTAAGCATCTCTGGGAACTCCTTCACGACTGTTGGAAGACCATTTCAGGGGACTACCTCTTGAAGCTCATCAAGAGAATGCCAAGAGTGTGCAAAGCAGTAATCAAAGCAAAAGGTGGCTACTTTGAAGAACCTAGAATATGACATATTTTCAGTTGTTTCACACTTGTTTTTTATGTATATAATTCCACATGTGTTAATTCATAGTTTTGATGCCTTCATAGTCATGAAAATAAAGAAAACTCTTTGAATGAGAAGGTGTGTCCCAACTTTTGGTCTGTACTGTATATATTTTTTTTTTGCTACTTTTGCACAATAAAAACCCTGTTTATAATAAATAGAAAATGTTTTCCATCGCTGCATTCCAAGCCCCTTTTCATTTATTTTTATTGATGGTGAATACACAAAAATCAGCAATTTTGGCATTGTTTTTTTTACGTTCACTGTGCGGAATAAATTATGTGATGATTGTATAATGCGAGTCTACAGATGAGTTGATATCAAAAGTGTGAAGGGAATTGTATTTTTTCTATTGAGAAGCATTTTTCAATGGAAAAGGTGTATTTTTTTTAACTTGGAATTTTTTTTAGTTACATGTGCGCTTGGCAGCTGAAGGCATCTGTGATGGTCCCATGTCCATATGTGCCCGCATTGCTAAGAAAAATGATGTTTTAACATATGGAAATTAGCCTCTTGGAGCAAGGGGGGGTCGTTTCTATTACACCTAGAAGCTCTGCTCTCTCTGCAGCTGCCGCACCCTCTGCACTCTAATTGACAGTGCCAGGCAGTGGAAACATCTCCATGCCTGGCCTCGTCAATCAAGTGCAGAGGGCTCCAAAATTGTTATTTTCTTTATTTCTTGGGAGCATTTCTTGGAGATTGGTAAGGTGAGTATGGCTTGCTTGTAGTTTAACACGTGCCAAAACATTTTTAAATAAAAAAATTTAAAAGCTGGACAATACCTTTAAAAAATTTAAAAAATCTTGCATTTATTTTTTAAGTTTTACAGTCATGTTTGATTGTCTTGATGTTTGCACAAGAATCTCAATATATGTAATCTGGAATATCTCTCCATGCACCACCTGCTCGTGCTCTGCAGCTTTCTGTGATGGTGGACTGTGTACATGTAGTAACTGGTTATTGTCAGGTCTGTTCATATTTGTACTGTTTTACAATGGAATGGAATGGAATGGAATTTCTGAAATCAGCAAGACACAAATCACATCCGAAAAACTGGGTATCTTTATAAACATTAGTGCAGACCCAGAAAAATTCCAGCCTATGGGTAGCATTGATCATCTGCATTAGACCTTATACACATGATAAATATAAAGCCACAATACAGCACTCATAGAAGACTACACTGTACATCCACATGCCTCCAATTTTATACAGAAGCATACAAGAAATTGTGATGTTCCCCACTTACTGCAGTATTAAATAGATAGTCCCCATAATATCTCTATAATAGGTGATTATTAGAGATGAGCCAATCGAAGTTGACAAATTGGAATTTAATCCGAATTTCAGGAAAAATTCGATTCGCACCGAATCCAAATTTCCTCACGCTTTGTGGTAACGAATCACTAAAGTGGCTGCTGCACTTGTTAGGACATCGAGCAAGGAACTCTGGGAATGAGGGATCACCCACAATGCCATGCATGCAGCCAATCAGCAGCCAGCCAGCCCTGTGATGTCACAGCCCTATAAATAGCCTCAGCCGTCTTGTATTCAGCCATTTTCCAGTGTACTTAGTGCAGAGAGAGAGGTCAGCAAGCGTTAGGGACAGTGCTAGAGACAGACATTTAAAGCTTTTATTTTGCTGTACAGAATTTCAGGGAAATGATAGGGAGGAATCATCCCACAGTATTGAAGCAGAACAGGGTTCAGTAAGGGAGGTTACAGCCTGGGTAATAGGAACAGTCATATTACACCTTGCTGCACTGACTGCTGATCCAAATTGCCATTATACAGCTCTGTAATTCCAGCAAACCGTTCTTGTAATTGGGGTGCAAGTGCTGTTTGATACAGCCATTAACAGGGTTTATTACAAGGAAATACTTCTACGTCTTATTTGCCCTTGTGCGGTGCAGTTATGAGTTCTAAAACATTTTTTGGCTTATTGCGTGGTGAAGTGAGAAAATTACCGCCCTTTTTGTCGTGTATTAGTGGCAAATGTAAAATATATTTGCCGTTCAGCGGTGCAGTTTTATGTTCTAAAGCCCTTTTTGGCGTGTATTAGTGGCAAAAAAAATATATATTATTTGACGTTCAGCAGTGCAGTTATATGTTCTAAAGCCTTTTGTGGCGTGTATTAGTGGCACAAAAAAAAAGTAATTGTCGTTGTATGGTGAAGTGAGAAAATTACAGCCCTTTTTGGCATTTATTAGTGGCAAAAATATATATATTTGCTGTTCAGCCCTGCGGTTATATGTTCTAAAGCACTTTTTTGTGTGTATTAGTGGCACAAAAAAAAAGTATTTCCCGTTGTGTGGTGAAGTGAGAAAATTACAGCCCTTTTTGTATTAGTGCAAAAAATATCTATATTTGCCATTCAGCAGTGCAGTTATATGTTCTAAAGCCCTTTTGGCGTGTATTAGTGGCAAGAAAATATATATATTATTTGCCATTCAGCAGTGCAGTTATATATTCGAAAGCCCTTTTTAACGTGTATTAGTGGGGGTAGACCACTTCGCAGGAGCCTACCTGCCCTGAAAGTAGTGGTGCAGGGGTTCACGGAAGCAGTGGTGGTAGCAGTCAGTGCAGAGTGTTGGGGGTAAAATCACCTACTCGGCGGTGTGGCAGTTTTTTGCTAAGCCGCCGGAGGAGGTGAACATGGCCATTTGTAGAATCTGTGGGCAGAAGGTAAAACATGGCCAGGGTGCCAATGTTGGCACCACGGCCCTGCATCAACATATGCAGCGTTACCATAAAGTGGCCAGGGAGAACCGTGGCTCTGATGTGGTGGTCCAGCCTGCTGCAGCAACCGCTACATCACCCAGTGGCACGCAGCCGATTTCAGGCAGTCAAGGCTCCACCACCTCAGCCGAAGGGAGTTGTCTGTCCTTCCCATCATCTGCTGGTTCTGATGCTCATGCTCCTCCTACTCCTCATCAGTCATTCCATCAGCAATCGATCACTGAAGCGATTGCCAAGAGACAACGGTATGTGTGCACTCATCCAACGGCGCAGACGCTGAATGTGCTCCTGGCCAAATTGCTGGAGCTGCAGTCCCTCCCTTTCCAAGTGGTGGACTCTGCACCTTTCAGAGAACTGATGGCTTGTGCCGAGCTGAGGTGGAGAGTCCCAAGCCGTCATTTCTTTGCCAAAAAGGCAGTACCAGCCCTGCACACACATGTAGAACAGAAGGTGGGCAAGTCCTTGAGCCTGTCGGTGTCTGCCAAAGTGCACGGCAGAGCTCTAACTACGGTCAGGGACAATACATGTACTTTACAGCACACTGGGTGAATGTGGTTCCTGCACAGCCACACCAGCAACTTGGCCAGGTGACGCCGCTTCCGCCTCCACGTTCTCACGCCGTTGGTCCTGCGACAATGTCCGCCTCTGCCTCCTCATCCTCAACCGTGTCCTAATCCTTCACTGCAAAGACATTTCACAGTGCCCCTTCAGCATACCACATGTGCAGGGCACGGCGATGTCACGCTGTTCTGCACCTCGTTTGCCTGGGCGAACGGAGTCACACAGGGGAGGAACTGCTCCATGTCCTTCATCAAGAAATCGAATCCTGGATCTCTCCGCGACAGCTCAAAATCTGAACCATGGTGATGACTTCTGGCTCTCCACCTTGTTGGACCCTCACTACAAGTCCAAAATGGGAGCCTTTTTTTACACCCGCTGAGAGGGAGGACAAACTGAACTTGGCTGATGCCTATCTGCTCCCTCGTCCATCCTCTTGCAGGTCTGATTGGGGGGGCCCTCTGCCATGGCAGGGTGGGAGCAGCAACTTGAGTCTAGAGTCACTGATGAGCAGCTTTCTACTGGCCAGCCAAACTGTTTTTGTGGTCCCAACTAGCAGAGGGCCCACAGGGACGGTGCCACACATAAGCAGAGTAGGCCACCACATAGAGTGCACTCTGCCTGGGGGCACCGCCCCCTACTTGTCATCTTCTCTTTCGGTTACTGTACATGCGCTGCAATGAGTGCAAGCATGAGTTTGTTCACTTCGGGCAGAGAGCAGCACGCAGCTGACACACAGCTATGAGACCCTGATGTATTTAAATCTCATTTATGCTTTCTTTCAGAAAAGTTTCTCCTGGGATTTGAACTCACAACCTTTCACATCAGAGGCAAGGCATTTACCCTCACAGCTATGAAAGCTGTATTGCCAATTACTTAAAAAAAAATATATATAAGACTTCTACTGGTAACTTTGATACATAGTGTACATCCATACACATGTCAGCTGCCCCAACACACCCAGCTCTGCTACATCCATACATCCATACACAGTGTACTCGGGCAGCTGTCATGTGTATGGATGTACATTAAGTATCAAAGTTATCTACAGTAGAAGTCTTTTTAAGTAACTGTCTATACAGCTCTCATAGCAATGCCTTGCTTCTGATGTGAAAGGTTGTGAGTTCGAGTCCCAGGGGAAACTTTTCTGAAAGTGTTTTTTTTTTTTTTAAATACCGGACTGTTACTTTACTGCCATGGGGGAGTGGAAGGCTATTGGCACCATGATACTGGCACATGGAGGGGGGAGGAGAGAGGCACTTGATACTGGCACATTAGGGGGCAGGGGGAGAGGATGGCCCTATGATATTAGCACATGGGGGGGGCAAGACATGGACATGAATCATGAGGGGCAGAAATGTGAAATGATGGGGGGGCAAGAAATGGACATGAATCATGAGGGGCAGAAATGTGAAATGATGGGGGGGGGGGGGGGGGATGTAGATTTGCTTCTGTTGACAAAAATCCTTGCACCGGCCCTGACTTCGGGCGCGCAATCCCGCGAGACCAGTGACCTCCAGAGGTGGGTCTCACGGGATCACGCGCCAAAGACACATGATCTTGGCAAGAGCCAAGGCAATGTGGACCTGGAGCACAGCGAGGAGCAGAACCTGGTGAGCACCCCTGGCAACCGCACTCTGACAACCTGCACTAGGTTGTCAGAGGCTGCAGGACAGTGACTGGCAGCAGGGTGGCACACACTTGTGTACAGGGGTCAGGGCACACCTGCTTCTTGACTAGGGGCCATAGATTCTGACTGGCACAGAGTGCCCAGCAGTGGCACATGGAGCCTAATAGGTGTCACAGACTGTCTAAAGGGCTATGAATGATACAGGGTGCAGGAAAGTGCCAGATTGGCAGAGGGCACAAGGCAGCATACTGTTTTATGTTGCCCTGGTGGCACAGGATTTCAGACAGTGGCTGAATGGCGCCTGGCAGTGAATAGGTGGCACTGCTTGTGTTTGGTGTGCCAACCTGCTGAACAGCGCAGAGTGAATGGCATCACTGGGATGGTACTAGGTGGCAGACAATGGCTGGATATTATATATACACCATAGTCAGACTGGCACAGGGTACGCGACCATAGTCAGACTGGCACAGGGTACACGACCATAGTTAAATGTTGCATGCAATAGGTGGCTGAAAAAGGGGCGGGAAAAGGGGTGTGGTCAATGGGCGGAGTCAAGGGGGCGGCAAAATTAGCTTTTGCCTAGGGTGGCAAAAATCATTGCACCAGCCCTACCTTCCCGGCCAGTAGTGTGGCATCAGAGCAGGTGTTTAGTGCGGCGGGGGCCATAGTTAACCCAAGAATAACTCGCCTGTCCACCCAAAATGTGGAGAGACTGGCCTTTGTCAAGATGAATCAGGCGTGGATCAGCCAGGATTTCCACTCACCAATGCCTGATGCATTAGACTAGATCATCCATGGTCCCACACCAACACTTTGACAAAAGAGACCGATTTCTTCTAGATACCTGCCTCAGCTACTATTCTGATGCTGCCACCCGCCTGATGCCACACATCTGATGCCAAGTGCTCCTTCTCTCACCCACCATCTTCAGCTGGTACTGGTATTTCCACCCACCTCCCCACTCTGTCACCGTGTCACTCTGTGGTCTCCTGATGCTGCTGCTATCTCCACTCGATGTCACCTTGCCAGTCTGTGGTCTCCTGATGCTGCTGCTGCCACCTCCACACTCTGTCATTGTGCCACTCTGTGGCCTCCTGATGGTGCTTCTGCGACCTCCTCACTCTGTCATTGTGCCACCCTGTGGCCTCCTCCTGATGCTGCTACTGATGCAACCTCCACACTCTGTCATTGTGTCACTCTGTGGCCTCCTGATGCTGCTGCCACCTCCATACTGTCATTGTGCCACCCTGTGGCCTCCTCCTGATGCTGCTGCTGTTGCCACCTCCACACTCTGTCATTGTGCCACTCTGTGGCCTCCTGATGCTGCTGCCACCTCCACACTGTCATTGTGCCACTCGGTGGCCTCCTCTTGATGCTGCTACCACCTCCAGACTCTGTCATTCGGCCACTCTGTGGTCTCCTCATTCTGTTATCACCTCACCACTATGTCATAGGGCCACTCTGTGGACTTCTCATGCTGTTCCCACCCTCCCCACTTCATGACTGGGCCACTATTTTGTCTTTTGGCCTGGATGCAATCATCATTTATTTGACCCTTCTTCTGATCTGTCAGAAGGAAGGAAAAATGAGACGCACAACGATCCTGTCTATGTAACAGCTGTAAGGCCTGCATGACATGATCCCTATTTTGAATCAGAATTGGCTTATGATTTGGTAGCCAAAAGCAGGAGTGGGTACAAAACACAGAAGACATGCAAATATTACATTCACGTGTCATCTCTGTTTTGGATCCACTCCTGTTTTTTTTTGGGCTTTAGCAATACTGATGGATTACTGACCAAATGCTGACCGAGTGAAGTAGGATGCTCCACAGACAGGATCCGTTTTATTGGGGGTTATTGTTCTGCCGGATCAGAGGAAGGGCAAAATAATCAGTGACGTCAACACAAATTTACTGCTGACACCCTCTCCACTCTGTCGGGGGCTCTACTTGTATACGGGTTTAATAGAGCAGGTTCTGTAGACATCTATGTGGAATCAGCTGCTGACGGTGTAAAAGGAGTGCGCTTCTTCTTGATGCTAACATTGACCTGTAAGGCTGAGTTCACACTTGAATTATTTGGTCAGTTTTGGCCCCGTGACTGCCCAAATAAGTGAAGTGTGCAGTGATTCTAAGTGCGACGCCTGTCATCTGAATGTCATACTGACTTGCAGTATTGTTTCACTACCACAACAGACTCCCTATGCGTGTTACTGCAAGGCACAGTGTTCTACACCACTATAAAGGCTTTCTGCAGCCAGGAAATAGCTGTTTTTTTATGCAAAATTCAGCGAACCGGCCAAATCGAATTTTTTAGAAATTCACTCATCTCTAGTGATTATAATGAAACTATAGAACGATACATGGCTCCATGGTGTAAAACTAAAGACTCTCCATGTGTCACTGTACAGACTATGCCATGAGCAGGAATCTGAGTGTTTATGAAATGCGATGTAGATAGACAAGTTGGTGTCATCTAACTCCAGCACAGGATGGCCAAGGAAGGAGATTCAGCCTGGATAGGCATTGCATACTGCTCCAGTGTGTCCACCTGTGTGCAGAGGCCAAGTGTACAGCTAAGTTAGAGCTGCCAGAGTACAAAAATTGAACAGTTAACAATACAACTTTGTGGTCCCGGTAAGAGATGAGCAAACCGGGGAAGATTGGGTTCATGTAGCAAAGCTAGAAAAATAGCTAATAGCCTCACATCTGCAACTATCTCGTTCAAGACAAAACCCCTTTATCAGAGTAAAGCAGATGAGCACAGTCTTTCCAGTTGCAAGTCCTTAGGAGGAACCTCTGTGTGTGTACTATTTTTATTATGGAGACCGGTTCATACATGACGACTATTGTAGGCTAGACAACACTCCACTTGATTTCTGAGGAAAATATATGCTACGGATGGAGCAGAGTTAATACTCCTGTTTTCTGAGATTTCTGAGTTGTGTTATCTAATCTAACTAAACACCTTCAATTGCTTTTCAATGGCTTTTGTCTCAAGATATCCTCCTGGCATCAGAGAGGTTAATGAAAACTAATTTGAACATGTTTCCCAGAAACACAGAGGGTCATTGCCTGTTCTACAATACTGCGTACAAGTACTTGGCCTACTAGGTGCTCTCCATAATGAGAAAGAGTACTCCTTAGACAATTCATATATATTGTTGAGGTACACACATTTGTATGCTAGTTTATCGCCCTCTCTCTCATTGGTTAGCTTGAAACAAACCACTCAAAAATCATTTTCAAGTAATTTTGAACTTTTTCTAAAATTTGGATTGAATCACGAACTGGTAGAACCAGTTCGCTCCTCCTTTGTCCTGGTGCATTGGCAGCAGACTGACAAAACCAGCCAGATTCTGGTGCAGCTGGTGACAAGTGGACTTTGGAGGAGCCCACGTGTACAAGCCATATCCCTGCTTGAGAACATAGGAAAGTCACATCCCTGGGAAAAATTGGGTGTATGGAAAAACTAAGCACAATATTGCCCTGACGTTACATATTGTTTGCAAAGACTATTATGAATCATCAAAAGTAACCAAATTTATAAAAAAAATTCAGAATTGTTTTAGTAAGGCTACTTTCTGATGTCTGCTCAGACGGATCCGCTCCTATAATGCAGACGTTTGTATCCGTTCAGAACGGATCCGTCTGCATTATAGTTTGAAAAAAAAACTAAGTCTGAAAGTAGCCTGAACGGATCCGTCCAGACTTTACATTCAAAGTCAATGGGGGACGGATCCGTTTGAAGATTGAGCCATATGGTGTCATCTTCAAGCAGATCTGTCCCCATTGACTTCAATTGTAAGTCTGGACGGATCCGCTTGCCTCCGCACGGCCAGGCGGACACCCGAACGCTGCAAGCAGCGTTCAGGTGTCCGCTCGCTGAGCGGAGCGGAGGCTGAACGCTGGCAGACTGATGCATTCTCAGCGGATCCGCATCCACTGAGAATGCATTAGGGCTGGACGGTTGCGTTCGGGGCCGCTTGTGAGCCCTTTCAAACGGAGCTCACGAGCGGACACCCGAACGCAGGTGTGAAAGTAGCCTAAGTTATATACCGTATTTTTTGCCCTATAAGACACACCAGCTTAATAGGTTTTAGAGGAGCACAATAAGAAAAAAAAGAACATTTTTATTTTCCATTAGACTTCAGGTCAGACCAGCAATCGGACCCCCAATGTTAATCAGACCTCAGCTCACAGCCCCTATCAGACCCCCAATGTAAGACCCCAATAAGACCTCAGATCAGATCCACAATCAGACCTCAGCTCAGACCCCAATGTGAACAACCCTCAATAAGACCCCAGATAAGAGCCCCGATATAAATATGACCCCTCATTGAGACCTCAGATGACCCCTCATTGAGATCAGCCTCCAGCCATATATCAGCCCCCAGCCTCAGCGCAAATAAAATTAAAAAAAATACTTACCTCTCCTGCTCTGGATGCTGCCGCACTTCACCTTCAGTGCTCTCTCTTTTCTTCCTGCTGCGAATTTACTATGAGGCGATGCACACAGCGTGACGTCACAGCACAGCCGACAGTCGACCAGGAAGAGGTGAGTACAGAACCCGGTGAGGGCTGCATTTACCGCTTCCCAATCCTACGGTACTAATGAGCGCTTCCATAATGGAAGAACTCATTAGTATTCACCACATAAGACGCAGTGATATTTTTTCCCCCACTTTGGGGAAAAAAGTGCATCTTATGGGGCGAAAAAATAAGGTATTTCCTGTTGCTTTCAAACATATTTTGCCACATTGTACAGAGAGACTGTTACTACTCACATTAGTGAGCTTCATAATCTAATTTTGCTTTCTAAGACATACACTATGGTAATTTTCATAGGAAATCAATATACCTCCTATCAGAGTTAGAGAAATAGCCGAGTGGTCAGTGCCAGTTACGGAAATAGCGCAGACTGCTTTATTCCCTAAATTAAGGCCATTTCCCAGTGTTGTCTGGGTTCTTGCTGAAACCGGACAACCTCTTTTTAGGCCTCTTTCACTGAAGCAGGTTTTCTGTCCAAATTCAATGTCTGTAGTGAACGAAGAGCATCGGGTCTGAATCATCGGGACAGCATCACACATCTTTACACTCAGGAAAAAAAATCGCAGCATGTTCTATATTGTGTGTTTTTCATGCAGCCCTGACTCCATAGAAGTGAATGGGACGGAAGCCATCTGGATGCAATGTGTTTTTCACTGATAGTCGCTAGAAGATGTAGATTGTTATTCTTCAGTTTTTCTTTACACACATGAAAAATGCATGCAATCTGGATGGAAAAAACACACACTGAATGTAAATCACAGAGTAAACTGATTGAAATTATGTTCAAAACCATTGGTTTTTCCCTGAAGAGATCCTGACACAATCCGTATCATTCATGTGAAAGACGCCTTAGGGCGAAGGATGGGGGGGTCCTTAGAACTTTACGTCCAGGTTTGCCTTCACCAATCTGGTTTTAAGTAGTGATGGATGATTCGCGAACGCATACACGCGTTCACAATCAAATGTTCGCGAACCGCGTGTTCGCGGCAGGTCCCTTTCACCGTAATGGCAGGCTAACCTGAAAAACCTTCAGGTCATATTTGCAGCCAGCAAACACTTACTAGAAGTACACAAATAGTCCCACAACATGGACAGCGATATACCGTACCAGAGGGAGATCATTGGCAAAAATTCCCACAAAAAAATATGTATTTTAATCAGGGGCCATTTTTATGCGTCTTAAAGGGAAACTCTCAAAAATTGTATTTCCTATCGGTTTGATGTATACAAATGTGCAGCACTCCACGTTTTTGTATCCTGCAGAGTCCGTAAAAAAAAATGCATACGTTAACGTAATTTTTTTTTCTATCATGGAACTGTATGATGAACGGACGCCACTGTACAACATCAGTCTGAGGCATCTGTTAACGCATACATTTTTGGTATGCATTAAATGGATGGCAAAAATAGGATGTGAACCCAGCCCGTGTCAGAATAAGCACCAGTACACAGCGGAGCAGCGGGGAGGGGAGGCCGCCATGTACTGACAGAGCTCTACCTGGTCCTGGTGGTCAGGGATGGGGACTGTGTTTCCCAAGGATCATTTATCTATTGGGAAATACAGGGCACAGTGTAATACACAAGAATCTATATAATATAAAGATATTAGCCCTACCCCTGAATAATAATACAATTAGGTGGTCATTTTTTTATATATAAATACGGATAGCGTGGGAAGGTAAAGGGATACAGTTATGGTCATCCAGGTATTGGATACCACCGCAATACATTGACCGGATAACACCTCTGTACAGTGACCGGATAAAACCGCCATACTGTGACCGGATAAAAGGGTATTAGAGGGCACAGTACAGGGAATGACTAGGGGCACTGCACAGGGTGTGGTAAGAGGGCACAATGCAGGGTATAAGGGTGCACAGTACGGAGTGGGGGGCACAGTCACATGACCCTGTGACATTAGAAGGTCATTATGGTGAATGTGGTTCATACGCCACCATAATGAGGGGCAGAGGAGTGAGACAAGGGTGTGATTATGTGGCTAGAGATACAAAATGTAACTGTCGGCCAGTACAGGCCCCCAAAAATTAGCCAATAGGCATTCACCTGACAGCAAAGAACTTTGGATTCTGTGGTTGGAGGTACATTAGGCAGTTACAGGATAAATATGTAGAGATGTTCCTGTTGATAAAGGCACATTGCCGAAACGCGTCCTGGTTATAGGACCATTCCTACAAATTGAATAAAAAAAGTTTACCTGCATCAAGACACAGCTGCTGGGAGTTTTCTTATTTGTTACAGGATAAATATGTAACTGTCGGCCAGTACAGGCCCCAAAAATCAGGCAATAGGCATTCACCTGACAGCAAAGAACTTTGGATTCTGTGGCTGGAGGTACAATAGGCGGTCACAGGATAAAAATGCAACTGTCGGCCAGTACAGGCCGCAAAAATTAGGCATTCACCTGACATAAAAGGCCTTTTATGCTGCTGTATATAAAGTTGCAAGAAAAAGTATGTGAACCCTTTGGAATGATATGGATTTCTGCACAAATTGGTCATAAAATGTGATCTAATCTTCATCTAAGTCACAATAGACAATCACAGTCTGCTTAAACTAATAACACACAAATAATTCAATGTTACCATGTTTTTATTGAACACACCATGTAAACATTCACAGTGCAGGTGGAAAAAGTATGTGAACCCCTAGACTAATGACATCTCCAAGAGCTAATTGGAGTGAGTTGTCAGCCAACTGGAGTCCAATCAATGAGATGAGATTGGAGGTGTTGGTTACAGCTGCCCTGCCCTATAAAAAACACACACCAGTTCTGGGTTTGCTTTTCACAAGAAGTATTGCCTGATGTGAATGATGCCTCGCACAAAAGAGCTCTCAGAAGACCTAAGATTAAGAATTGTTGACTTGCATAAAGCTGGAAAGGGTTATGAAAGTATCTCCAAAAGCCTTGCTGTTCATCAGTCCACGGTAAGAAAAATTGTCTATAAATGGAGAAAGTTCAGCACTGCTGCTACTCTCCCTAGGAGTGCCCGTCCTGTAAAGATGACTGCAAGAGCACAGCGCAGACTGCTCAATGAGGTGAAGAAGAATCCTAGAGTGTCAGCTAAAGACTTACAAAAGTCTCTGGCATATGCTAACATCCCTGTTAGCGAATCTACAATACGTAAAACACTAAACAATAATGGATTTCATGGGAGGATACCACAGAGGAAGCCACTGCTGTCCAAAAAAAAAAAAACATTGCTGCACGTTTAGAGTTTGCACAAGAGCACCTGGATGTTCCACAGCAGTATTGGCAAAATATTCTGTGGACAGATGAAACCAAAGTTGAGTTGTTTGGAAGAAACACACAACACTATGTGTGGAGAAAAAGAGGCACAGCACACTAACATCAAAACCTCATCCCAACTGTGAAGTATGGTGGTGGGGGCATCATGGTTTTGGGCTGCTTTGCTGCATCAGGGCCTGGACAGATTGCTATCATCGAAGGAAAAATGAATTCCCAAGTTTATCAAGACATTTTGCAGGAGAACTTAAGGCCATCTGACCACCAGCTGAAGCTCAACAGAAGATGGATGTTGCAATAGGACAACGACCTATTGCAAGCCATTCTGGCTTAAACAGAAGAAAATACACCTTCTGGAGTGGCCCAGTTAGAATCCTGACCTCAACCCGATTGAGATGCTGTGGCATGACCTCAAGAAAGCGATTCACACCAGACATCCCAGGAATATTGCTGAACTGAAACAGTTCTGTAAAGAATAATGGTCAAGAATTACTCCTGACCTTTGTGCACGTCTGATCTGCAACTACAGGAAACGTTTGGTTGAAGTTATTGCTGCCAAAGGAGGTTCAACCAGTTATTAAATCACATTCCACCTGCACTGTGAATGTTTACATGGTGTGTTCAATAAAAACATGGTAACATTTAATTCTTTGTGTGTCATTAGTTTAAGCAGACTGTGATTGTCTATTGTTGTGACTTAGATGAAGATCAGATCACATTTTATGACCAATTTGTGCAGAAATACATATCATTCCAAAGGGTTCACATACTGTACATAAGGCAAGGACCATTCTTTGTTCTGGGTTGTGGCGGATATGTGTGGGCTGGCATGAGGAAATTCAATTACACGTGGTCATCACAGGTGTTAAATTTCTCCGAGATCCACGCCTCATTTATTTTTAAAAATGTGAGGTAGTCCACACTGTCGTGAGCTAGGCGAGTGCGCTGCTGCGCTGAATGTCCTTTTGGACAGGACACTCGATGAGGGGCAAGCCAAGAGTTCCATGGCAAATTGTGCCAGCTCTGGCCACAGGTCAAGCCTGCACACCAAGTAGTCAAGGGATTCCTCGTTTCTCAGAGCGTCCAAATCGTCCATTAACCCGATGTAGTCGGACACCTATCGGTCTAGGTGTTCCCTGACGCTGGATCCGGAGGGTGGCTGTCGATGGGTTGGCTTCAAGAATGATCTCATATCTGAAGTGACCAACACATCTTCAAACCACCCTCTTCTTGCAGGCGCCATAGGATTGGAACCCGCACCTGTTTCGCTGTGGGTGAAAATTCCTCTGCCAGTGCCGGCAACAGCAGAATGCAGCATCTCTCGCAGTAAGGCCTGGAAATTCTGCATTCTGACAGCCCTCTGTGATGCTGGTAACATGTCCACCATTTTGTGTTTGTACCAGGGGTCTAAGTACGTTGCCACCCAGTACAGGTCCTTGACCTTTATGCTTTTTATACGGGGGTCCTTTTTCAAACATTGAAGCATAGAGGCCCCTATTTGCACTAAATTGGAAGTGGTGGAGCGCCATGGCTCCTGCTTATCGCCCAGGAGAATGTCATCCTCGGTCTCCTCCCCCCCAGCCACGGACATCACCAGGGATCCCCAAAAAGTTTAAAGCCTGCTCTTCTTTCTCCTCCTCCTCCTCCTCCTCCTCCTCCCAGCCACCATCCTCCTCCTCCTCCTCTTCAGAATCCTGCTGAATTGTCTCAGAAGGAGTAGCCCCCCTGGGAATTCATTCAGGATTGCAACTTCCTTATCTTCCAGCACCTGCTCCTCGACGGCTTGATCAATGAAACAACGCAATGCACGCTCCAGAAAGAAGGCGAAAGGTACGATGTCACTGATGGCGCCCTGGCTGCGACTGACCAGTTTGGTGATCTCATCAAATGGCCGCAGAAGTCTGTATGCGTCGCACATGAACAGCCACTGGCGCAGTGAAAAAAAACAAGCTCCCCAGAACCTGTCCTGCTGCAGAGTTCGCACAGGTAGTCGTTAACGGCACATTTCTGCTGAAGCCTATCAAGCATATACAAGGTGGAGTTCCAGCGCGTCGGGCAGTCACAAATCAGAAGTCTGACAGGCAAGTGATGTCGCCGCTGATTTTCAGCAAGACGAGCCATGGCTGATCTTCTAAAATGGCCAGAAATTTTCCTGGCCTGCCGCAAGACGTCCTAGACCCAGGGTATTTGGCAACGAATCACTGCATGACTAAGTTCAGGACGTGTGCCATGCACGGCACGTGTGTCATTTTGCCCTGTTTTAGCGCGCTCAGCAGATTGGCACCGTTGTCGCACACCACTTTACCAACTGTCAAATTGAGCGGGGTTAGCCACTGATCGGCCTGTGACCGCAGTGCTGAAAGCAGTGCAGGACCGGTGTGGCTCTTGCCTTCCAGGCACAACAGCCGCAGCACAGCATGGCAAAGTCTCACCTGGCATGTTGAATAGGTTCTGGGGAGCTTGGGTGGTGCGGCGGAAAAGGCGATAGCAGTGGAAAAGGAGGAGTCAACCAAAGAGGAGACGGAGGATGGAGTAGGAGGAGGAGAATAAGAGGCAGGCCTGCATGCAATCCGTGGCGGTAACACCAAATCCACATGGGTGCCATGGGTTACATGCTTGATGGCCATCAGAAGGTTCACCCAGTGGGCAGTAAAAGTTAAGTACCTTCCTAGCCCTTGTTTGCTAGACCATGTGTCTGTGGTCAGATGTATCTTGGCACCGACACTGTGAGATATATCAGTAAAATAGCAGGCACTCTTACAGATGGAGTAACATATTATTTATTATTAAAATATATCTAGTATAATACTCTATAAAATATACAAGCCTAAATTGGACACACATAGAATGGATTAAATGATGGACGACAGCAGCATATATAGGCAAACAATGCGCATTATAGTTGTAGTTCTCCAAAGCCAGATGGATCAATAAAATAGTAACAGAATAGTCCTCATAAAAATCAAATTAGCAATTAGAGCAATAATCCTTTTAAAAATCAAAAGGAGCAATGCAGACGTAGCAATGTATGCAGCTGCAGTACCAGAGGTCAGGAAGTACTTTAAAGATCGTATAAAGTAATCTTCAATACCGGAAAATATCAAGGTGACCACACTCTTTAAATTCTCTATGTCCAATATACTCAGCGCAGTTCCAAAGTTCAAGGAGTAATAAAAGGGACTTACGTACAGGGGTAGGTAGGTTTCTGGCCGGTGTACCTAAACGCTCTCCGGTACTTCACGGCGCTTACATGTCTATGTGTTGATGCTTCCACTCCGCATTCCCATATGTCTCCTCTGTTGTGTGCGCTGTACGCTTCTGTACACCAGTCTCCGGCATCCTGCGTGGAGAGAGGTGATGCGCGTTGTCTCTATTTGCGAGAAACAATGTCAGCACTTACCTTATTGGGATTCCTCCCATGTGACTTGCAATGTAGCGGTGTGGAGTGGTGATATCTGAAGAAAGTGTGGTATTTCAAGTCCGGTGCTTGTGCGGACGTTAGAGATTTGGTATAAGTTCCTTAGTTATGATCCAATATAGTTATATCTTGCTTGTGAGTTGATAGATTAGCCCCCAAACTTCTCAAATGCATTTCGGAAGCCACGGTTCCTTCATCAGTGAGTGGGGACTATGGATTTCTTGCTGGTATATATATATACTCTATCTTTAAGTTGGATTTAATTCACCTGGAATACTGGGAAGAGTCTGGGGTGTTAAAAAATGTGGAACTGAATCCATTAAATGTAAATCATGATTAACACAAATAAAACATATTTTAACATAAATAAATACAATTTAATGTGGATAAGACCATACTCAAGCGTTAAATTTAGATTAAACAGATAGGGATATATATCTCATATCTGCGATTGTCATGCGGTTTCAATTCGGTTTCCCTATATGAATAATTTTCATGCAAATTCCATGTAATTTCTTTATATATATAATTCTCATACGATTTTCTGTGATTTTTCCATAAAAAGTTTCTCCATAAAAAAATCTTTCCATAAAAAACGTTTTGTCGTAAAACATTCCTTAAAAAAGCCTTGTTCTTGTTTTACTGGAAAAAATAAAGAAATAAATGTCTCTTAAATTTAAAACTTCTTTATAAGACTTTTTCTTCCTGTTCTTTTCTAAATATATATCCGTATACAGAGTTATTTAGGAGTTATTTAGGGGTGGGAACCCTTCACCAAGGGAAAACCTGACTGATAAGGATAACATCCGGGTTGTCCGTCGGCGAGTGGCACCCACCCAAAACATCACAGAAAACCGAAGAGCTCAAATTCAGCATTCAGGCCCTTTGGTATAATGGAGTCAGATTCAAATATGCGTCTCTATTCTAATCGGGACATTTTACTTGTATAGTTACCACCCCTGCAATTTCTGTTCACTTTCTCTATTGCTGCAAATTTTTGTCCTCTTGGATCTGGGTTGTGAGCTACTTTGAAGTGATTTGATAATGTATGGTTAGTAAATCCCTTCTAATATTTGCCATGTTCTTCGAGACACGTTTTTTCCAAGTCCTCTTTGTCCTGCCTACATATAGTTTCTGACAAGGGCATTCCAATACATATATTACATCTGTTGAACTGCAGGTTAAAAATTCTTTCATTTTGTGTCTATGAGAATTGGATTTGGATACAATTTCTAGAGTTTTCTTTTGGAATGAGGTGGTCGTACAATTTTGACATTTGCCACATTTAAAGGATCCTACTAGCTTTACCCATTCTTGAATAGTCTGATTTTTAACCTTAGGTTGTTTGATTGTAGGTGCAATTTTTAGGCCCAAATTTGGAGCTTTTGTAAATGTAATTTTGGGTTTCTTGGGAATTAATGTCCCTATTATTTTATCATTTTGCACATGATACCAATGTTTATTGATAATGCTTTGAATTTTTCTATATTCTGCATTATATGATAAGATAATCCGTTTTTGATCTACTTCCTGTGTATTTTAATTTTTATTCTCTGGTTTCTTTGTAAAGAAAGTTGTTCTATCCATTTCCTGTACTTTGTTTAATGAGTTGTTCAATAATGTTTCTGTGTATTTCTTATTAAGAAACTGTTGCCTCATACAGATAGCTTCTTGTTCGAACTGGCTCTCCTCTTTACAGTTCCTCTTATTTCTACGGTACTGTCCCTGTGGTATATTGGAGAGATACATACGGGAATGCGGAGGGTAAACATCCACACATAGACAGGTAAGCGCCGTGAAGTACCAGAGAACACGCGGGACGCCGCATTTAGGTACACCGGCCAGAAACCTACCTACCCCTGTACGTAAGTCCCTTTTATTACTCCTTGAACTTTGGTACTGCGCTGAGTATATTGGACATAGAGAATTTAAAGAGTGTGGTCACCTTGATATTTTCCGGTATTGAAGATTACTTTATACGATCTTTAAAGTACTTCCTGACCTCTGGTTACTGCATCTACATACATTGCTACGTCTGCATTGCTCCTCTTGATTTTTGTGAGGATTATTGCTCTTATTGCTCATTTGATTTTTATGAGGACTATTCTGTTACTATTTTATTGATTTATCTGGCTTTGGAGGACTACAACTATAATGCGCATTGTTTGCCTATATATGCTGCTGTCGCCCATCATTTAATCCATTCTATGTGTGTCCAATTTAGGCTTTCAGGCTGGTATATTTTATAGAGTATTATACTAGATATATTTTAATAATAAATAATACGCTACTCCATCTGTAAGAGTGCCTGCTATTTTACTAAAATTCGTTGATTTTGAGACTGGGTGTGTCTTCAGCAGTTTTCACCTTTACCATTCTACTCTTTGGTTGAGCAACCCATTACAAATCACTGCAGAAAATGCACCAAAATAATAGGCAACTGACAATACTAGCTAATTCTTCAAGCCGATGTTAAAAGCTGAGAACTTTGCCAATATCTTCCAGTCAGGAACATATCCGAGCCCCTCATGCACCACGTCACAGTGTCTCAGCACGCATGGGGTCCTACCACTAAAACGCCTGTGGTGTGTGAACAGGGTCTGAACAATGCTAGAAATTAACTCACAGCCGGTTATAGACATGCTACAGTGTCTGGGTTTGGAGCATTTCCACCCGTTTAGGCCACTTTTTTTCAGTGAGTTTTTGAGCAACCCATTACACTATTTTTTCCACTGTGAGATATATAACTTGCCGCTGAATGTGTACATATAGTTCAGGGATGCCATCTGGGAGAAATATTTCCTTTCGGGGACCTTCCATTGCAGTGTGCAAATGGCCACAAATTTTCAAAAGGCCTCCAAGTCCACCAATTTATATGGCAGTAGTTGGTGGGCTAGCAGTTCCGACAAGCCAGCGGTCAGCCTTTGGGCAAGAGGACTATCCGGTGTCATCATTTTTTTACGCTCGAACATTTGTGCCACGGAAGCCTGCCTTGTGCCAAATGAACGCGACAACGGCACGGTGGAAGGTGGAGTGGAGGACAAATGGGAGGAGAGAGGAGAAGGAGAAGAGGCAGGATGTGGAGCGCTGGGAGTGTGGCTTTGTGGGTTCTGACGGCGTTGACCCCACTGGGCTCGGTGATGGGAGGCCAGGTGCCTTCTTAAGGCGTGCGTCCCTAGGAGAGTGTCGGGCTTAACGCGACTTATGCGTTGACAGCACAGGCTGCAGATGGCAACACTATTGTCAGCAGCTGACATGTAAAAAAAAAGCCCACACTGCAGAGCCATGTGTGCCGGCGTCCTGGGAGCGCAAGATGTGACCGTGCATGGTGGATGGCTCGCTCCAGATACATTTGCAGTCTGCTTTTTTGCCTCCTGTGCACTCCGAGTTCTGCCTGCTTCTCCTCCTCCCTATTTGCTGCTCCGTCTCTCCCTCTGAACTCCCCCCCTCTTCCTCTCTTGTGGGCACCCACGTGACGTCCATCAACACGTCATCAACGTCACTTTCACTACCACTGACATTAGAGATCTCGGAGTAGGCAGCAACAGTGGGCACCACCCTACTTGGGCTGATCTGGGTACTGTCGTCAGACCGCTGGGTGGTGGCCGTTGCTACCTCCTCTTCCTCATCCGATGCCAAGAATGGCTGCGCATCGGTAAGGTCTGGGAATGGATGGGAAAATAATTCCTCTGACTCAAGTGGAGGTGCTATGGTGGTGGTGGTGGTGTTTTTGGGGGTGCACACAGCAGAGAGTGAGGAGGGTGCAGATAGAGAGGATGAGGATGGTGCAAAAGCGGAAGGCTAAGTGAACCACTCAACCAACTCTGGTGCATCCTTTGACATAATCGCACACACCTTCTACAACTTCCCACTTAGGCTCCAGCCTGGTGCACCTGCCCAACCCCTACCACTCCTGCGGAACGGCCTGCCTCTTCCTCTGCCTGTCATTTTAAAAATGACCCTGTGCCAAAGTCCCTAGAGAAGAGCAGTATTTTTGGAAGCTGATATATGGCAGGCCTCAATCTGTTGTTAGTTGAAGCAGGTATATCAAAATTCGCAGTCTGTATTTGTGGACGCAGGTATATGAAAAACCTCTATCACTATTTTGTGGAAGCTAATATATGACAGGCCTCAATCAATTGTTAGTTGAAGCTGGTATATCACCCTCAAGCAGTAATTTTGTGGACGCAGGTATATGGAAAACCTCTATCACTATTTTGTGGAAGCTGATATATGGCAGGCCTCAATCAGTTGTTAGTTGAAGCAGGTATATCAAAACCCACAATCTGTATTTTGTGGACGCAGGTATATGGAAAACCTCCATCACTATTTTGTGGAAGCTGATATATGGAAGGCCTCAATCAGTTATTAGTTGAAGCTGGTGTATCACCCTCAAGCAGTAATTTTGTGGACGCAGGTATATGGAAATCCTCCATCACTATTTTGTGGAAGCTGATATATGGCAGGCCTCAATCAGTTGTTAGTTGAAGCTGGTATATCACCCTCAAGCAGTAATTTTGTGGAGGCAGGTATATGGAAAACCTCTATCACTATTTTCTGGAATCTGATAGATCGCAGCCCTCAATCAGCATTTTCTGGAAGCATACAAATGCACTATAATATACTTTCTATGTTAGAAAGTATATCATAAATATATCACACCCCTCTGTGTATCACACCTATCGATAGCACAACGTTACCAGTCCTTAAAAGGACTTTTGTGGCCCTATTAGCTAGCGTTTGGTGTCCCTAAGTTCCTAACAGCCTATCCCTGCTTCAAAATGCAACCTCTCCCTACACATGCAAAACACATAATGTAAAATGGCTGCCAGATCGGGTTCTGTTATAGGGTTGGGTGTGTGTCCATGAGCTTAAACGTCTCAATTGGCTGTCCTGTCCCACCTGATGGATGTGTCATGGGTTAACGTTCGACACAATGCAAAAGAATATGGCGCGCGCGGACATCGCCATATGTTCGCATGTTCAGCGGATCATGAACGTGCAAAGTTCGCCGCGAACCGACTGCCGGGCGAACCGCAAGGCCATAGTTTTAAGGACTGTTTCTGGGAATGCACCGCTCCTGTCTTCTCCTCAGGGTCCCTGCTGTGTCTGTCAGCCGGGACCCGACCTGCTCCTGATTGAAGGAGCAGGAGCTTTAATCCCAGCACTGATCAGCGCTGGGATTAAAGTGCTGCCTGCACGTGTATATACGTGCTATCTGCACGTGGCATTTGCAGATAGGACGTATATACACAGTGGGCAGTCGGAAAGGGGTTAATCTCCTGTGTCTGGGGATGAAACACGTGGGCAAGATGATCCGTGATGCAGGATCGGGGAGCATCTTGGAGATGTCCAGAACGAGGTTGCTAGACATATGAAAGCTTGTCATGATGGCAACCCTAATGTCCTGCATTTTCAGGGGATTGAAAAAGTCCAACCGTCCCCCAGGGAGGGCAATTTTGATAAATTCCTACTTTAAAAAGAAGCCCAACGGATCTTTTGGCTACATACTACCCAATCACAGGGGCTCAGCGAACAAATTTGCTATATGTGCTTTCTATGAGCCTGGCGGTGACTGGCCCTCTGACTAATCTGCCTCTGGCGAGATTAAGGTTGATCCACTCAATTTTCTGTATGTCCATTATCCTAGTGTTAGTTCTGGTCCATAGATATTGGGCACTGAGCCCCCTTTGAGCATGATCTGCAACCCATGTATCTATTGGCACCTGTTGCTACCTATGTTTTACTTTATCTCACTATAATAGAGCCTTAATTTGGGTCCTTTATGTCACCTACCCTCTTTGGACATACTAGCTCCGGACACCGCAACACACACCACCAGTGTGGTCATGTCTGTCTTTTACTTACAGTGCTGCCCTTAATTATTCATACCCCTGGCAAATTTTGACTTAAAGTTACTTTTATTCGACCAGCAAGTAATTTTTTGACGGGAAATGACATAGGTGTCTCTCAAAAGATAATAAGACAATGTACAAGAGGCATTATTGTGGAAAAAAAACATTTCTCTGCTTTTATTTACATTTGAGCACTGTGGAAAATCTCAGAGGACGTGGTCGGAAGCCAAAAGTGACACCTGTGCTGGCCAGGAGGATAGTTAGAGAGGTGAAAAAGAATACAAGGATCACCACCAAGGCCATCCTGGTGAATCTGGGCTCTGCTGGTGGCAATGTCTCAAGGCAGACAATTCAATGGACACTGCACACTGCTGGGTTCCACGGATGCAGACCAAGGAGGACGCCACTTTTCCAGATAAGGCACACAAAAGCTCACTTGGCCTTTGCAAGCAACTTCTGGTCTTCTGTGTTATGGTCAGATGAAACAAAAATTTTATTGTTTGGTCACAATGATGTTTCCTTCATTTGGCATAAAAAAGGAGAAGACTTCAACCCAAAGAACACCATCCCCACTGTCAAACATGGTGGTGGGAACCTAGTGCATTGGGGGTGTTTTTCAGCCAATGGACCAGGGAACCTAATCACAGTAAACGGCACCATGAAAAAAGAGCAATACATGAGGATTCTCAACAACAATATCAGGCAGTCTGCAGAGAAACTTGGCCTTGGGCACCAGTGGACATCTCAGCATGACAATGACCCAAAACACACAGCAAAAGTGGTGAAGAAATGGTTAGCAGACAACAACATTAACGTTTTGGAGTGGCCCAGCCAGAGTCCAGACTTGCATCCAATTGAGAATCTGTGGAGGGAGCTAAAGATCAGGGTGATGGCAAGAAGACCCTCCAACCTGAAAGATTTGGAGCTCATTGCTAAAGATGAATGGGCAAAAATACCTGTGGAGACATGCAAAAAGCTGGTCTGCAATTATAGGAAGCGTTTGATTGCTGTAATAGCCAATAAAGGCTTTTCTATTGATTATTGAGAAGGGTATGAATAATTTTGGACTGGACACTTTTCGCTCAAATGTAAATAAAGCTGAGAAATGTTTTTTTCCCCACAATAATGCCTCTTGTACATCGTCTTATTATCTTTTGGGAGACACCTATGTCATTTCCCATCAAAAAATTACTTGCTGGTTGAATAAAAGTAACTTTAAGTCAAAATTTGCCTGGGGTATGAATAATTATGGGCAGCACTGTACCTGTTGTTACAACAGATTGCTCCTGATGATACTTAATTGTTGAAACGCGTCGATTAGCTTATTAGTTATAGACACCTCTCTCCAGGGTGAAATTGAGCGCCCTAGTGAGCCATGCGTATGCCACCTGGGGAGCTTCTTGAGTGTATGTCTGCAGCAACTTCGGTAGCGCCGTTGATTTGCTCTACATGTGTTAGCTGTGAGCTCATTTGTAATTAGGTGAACAGGGACGTGTAGCGCTTTAGTACCAGTGCACACCACATTGAAGGCATCGGCGGGTGAAATTACTGTCAACCAGTTTGATAGGTGGACGTCACTGTTTGCTATTGTAGCTCTATTCTGGTACTTTATATGTGCCATCATTTAGCACATGTTACCGATTCTTAATGATATGATGGCATTATAGGGTATTAAGGACGCCTCGTCTTTTCTATTGTTGTGTTAAAGAGCTGAGTCGGAACCTGGACGCTACTACCGCTGCCTCTGTGTACTCTGGCCTGTTTTCCCTCACGCTTTTTAGGAAACGCTCCGTCATACACCAATATTTGAGGGTCCAACAATTACCCCTACGGTATCCTCCCCTACGTGCAGCCCCTGGATATTTATGGGAGCCACAACACTGCAATAGTGTCATTGGATTGGGAGGACTCCTTTTGTCTTCAAGGCCTGTAATTGGGTGCCAACTCCTATATCATCAATAAAGTTTAATAGGTTTTGAATTAAAGAAATGTGATTGGCTCCAAAGGTCCATACGCGTTTCGGAGCGTCCTGCTCCTTCTTCAGTGGGAATTCCCACTGAAGAAGGAGCAGGACGCTCCGAAACGCGTATGTTTTTTTTTTGAGGCAGCCATACTCAAGTAAAGCTAGCTAGCACCAGAAGGATCCTAAACCTATATAGCTCCGGAGCAAAATATTTCTTTGAAAACTTCAGCCGCTCTCCCGCCACTGGTCCCCACGTGGAACGCCGACGGGAATTGAGCGGGAAAGCCAGTGAATACAAGTGACGTCACCGGAAGTGACGAACACCTCCAGCAACCAACAGGCAGAGCATTCAGCCCCGCAAGCGGGAACAACACACGTGGACGCCGCACACCGATCGGGAGCCGCTCACCAGCCTACTTCAGGAGGGTAACGTACCTGCTCAACCAGCAGCATTTTACATTATAATCCATGACTGTTGGACTATTCCATTAAGGAAATTGGAGGTAAATACACTATATCTGAGATATAAGTGACCATCACTCACACTGAACTATCGCTTAACTGGAGGTTATAGCTCATATATTTGGGACAAAAGTGTATTTCTACACCTCCCAAAGGAGGTTTTCCTCTTCATCCAAATTATTCTCCTTAGGATACTACCGAATTTATTCTCTCTGGGACATTATTAGATCGGATATCTACATTCATTTTTAATAGGTCTACAAGACTCTGACCATACTATCACCTAAGACTTCCTCTATTCATTTTTTTCTTCATTTTTTTTCTTTATGTTTTAATTATAAATTTTATATATAGTATTTTATATGTACTTCTACTATATATGCCTATTTTTCTCCTAGGAGTATCTTACTGCAGGCCTACTACTCATATTATATTGTACTGTACTATTGCAAATTTTATACTTTTTATTGTTGCTAGTAGGCTTAATTAGCCATATAATAATAATAATAATAATAAATATTCTGTTTCCATACACTACCTATGACCAGAGTGCCATCCCTTTACTTTATTCCCATGTTTTAAATTTAAGCAAGATAAACAATGGCTATACAGCACTCTTATCATGAATTTGCTATGCACTATTAGGAGGCATTAGTATACAGTTTGATCAAAGAGCATAGGCCCACTTACCACGACAAGGTCGCCTCCTTTTAAGTGGGGACCTACTCTAACTATGGCGCGGCGCAGTGCGGCGACCATCGCGCCCCCACACCGCTCCAGCAGGCATTACTCCACCAGCACGGCACAAAAGCAGCGACTGCCACCGTCCAGCACCGCATGTGAACTGGTGCAAAGAGCTCATCTGTTCACAGCCTCTCAGGAACACCAACTGAGATTTGGTAGGAATTTTAAACCCTATGCAGACTTCTGCAGATTAAAAGCACCTGAGCCGAATGGGGAGGAGTGCTGATCCAGAGAGGGGGAAAAGCAAAGTCTATACAAATAATGGCCCCTGCCCCCTTAACAGTGACCTCCACAGTGCCCTGCCCCTTTAATGCTAGGGCTACGATGTTTTGTCTCAACAATTTTTATAATGATAGGCTATGGTGTCACACTGCGACATGCTGCGACAGCGACACAACAGTCGCAAAAAAATGATAAATTTTTCTGCGACTGTGGCATCGCAGTCGCAGCAGGTTGCAGTGCAAAACCATAGACTATCATTATAAAAATTGTAGCGCGACACATGTAGCAGTGTAGTTGTGCCCTATGTTTCGCGCGACACATGTCGTCGTGTAGCCCTAGCCTAAAGCTGACCTACAGAAGTGAAGAAAAATGGCTGGGTTGTTATGGAAACCTAGAGTAAAACTGTGTGTATGTGGAGACTAAGGGCCTGCGAGCTTCTATTGGCTGACAAGGGACATGTGACCATGTGTATGGCAGTTGGGATATGAAGAGAAAGACTTGCAGACTTGTATTGGCTAATGCAGGTCATTTTTGTGGGAATATCTCGGGACGGTACGTCCTAGAGAGCCGCGACCCGGTCTAAAACCTTTCGGATACCTGATGTACCTGTGTGCCAAATTTGGCGACGATCGGTCCAGTCATGCATAAAGAACAGGAAGTTAGACAGAAACTCATTTTTATATATATATATAAGAGACTAGCAGAAGGATCCGGTTTCGCACGAGTATATTTCATCAATTTCATTTAATGTTTCTGTGTGTCATTAAAAGATATGGACAGTATCCCCCACAACAGTGAACTCTACAGTACCCTGCCCCTTAACAGTGAACTCCACAGCCCCCCACCTCTTAACATTGACCCCCCACAGTGCCCCGCCTCCTTAAAATGGAACCTCCACAGCAGCCCATCCCCTTAACATTGATCGTCACAGCAGCCCACCCCTTTAACAGTGAGTTTCACAGCAGCCCATCCCCTTGACATTGACCTCCTCAGGGGCCTGCCCCCTAACAGGGACCTATACAGCACCGTGCCCCTTAACACTGACCTCCATTGGGGACCATCCTCTTATCTGTGACCTTCACTGTTCCCTGCCCCCTTAACAGAGACCTCCACAGCACCTGTCTCTTTAACAGTGACTGCCACACACTGTCATACATGCAGATACACTTACATGCACACACTGTCATACATGCATGTACTCTTACATACACACACTGTCATACCAGCAGGCACCCTTTCATACACACATTGTCATACATGCAGGTACTCTTACATACACACACACACTGTCATACATGCATGTACTCTTTTATACACACACTGTCATACATGCAGGTACTCTTACATACACACACTGTCATACATGCAGGTACTCTTACATACACACACTGTCATACATGCAGGTACTCTTACATACACACACTTTCATGCATGCAGGTATTCTTACATACACACACTGTCATACATGCAGGTACTCCTACATATATACACTGTCATACATGCATGTACTCTTACATACACACACTGTCATGCCAGCAGGCACCCTTTCATACACGCATTGTCATACATGCAGGTACACTTACATGCACACACTGTCATACAGGCAGACACTCTTACATACACACACTGTCATACATGCAGATACACTTACATGCACACACTGTCATACATGCATGTACTCTTACATACACACACTGTCATACCAGCAGGCACCCTTTCATACACACATTGTCATACATGCAGGTACTCTTACATACACACACACACTGTCATACATGCATGTACTCTTTTATACACACACTGTCATACATGCAGGTACTCTTACATACACACACTGTCATACATGCAGGTACTCTTACATACACACACTGTCATACATGCATGTAATATTTCATACACACACTGTCATACATGCAGATACTTTTACATACACACACTGTCATACATGCAGGTACTCTTACATACACACACTGTCATACATGCAGGTACTCTTACATACACACACTTTCATGCATGCAGGTATTCTTACATACACACACTGTCATACATGCAGGTACTCCTACATATATACACTGTCATACATGCATGTACTCTTACATACACACACTGTCATGCCAGCAGGCACCCTTTCATACACGCATTGTCATACATGCAGGTACACTTACATGCACACACTGTCATACAGGCAGACACTCTTACATACACACATTGTCATACATGCAGGTACTCTTACATACACACACTGTCATACAGGCAGGTACTCTTACATACACACAATGTCATACATGCAGGCACCCTTTTATACACACACTGTCATACATGCATGTACTCTTACATACAAACACTGTCATACAGGCAGGTACTCTTACATACACACATTGTCATACATGTAGGCACCCTTTCAAACACACACTGTCATACATGCAGGTACTCTTACATACACACATTGTCATACAAGCAGGCACTTTTTTAAACCAATTACAATACATGTAGATTCCTTCCCATGGCCCTCTGTGTTGCTAGTTGTGTCCCCAGGTCCTGAGCCAGGTTCCTCCCCCTCGCAGCAGGGCTGGGCTCTAGACTGATCACACAGGCAGCAATCCTTCTAACATAGCTGCCTCATTGGAGGAGATTGTGTCAGTGCTATTGACTGACAGGTTTTAGTCCAATCAGCACTCCTGGTCAGAGTAAGACTGTTTCCACATGATCTAATTTACATAAAATCGTGGCAAAATGCCTCGTTTTTTTGCCGGGATTTTATGAAAATCTGATCATGTGGAAACAGCCTTACTAACCAGGAGTGCTGATTACACAAAACTTGTCAGTTCCCATGAATCAGCGCTGGTGTGGAGCCCTCCTTCTCATTTAGGATGAATCGCAGGCAGCATGCATCCTACTGTGTACACACAAAGAATTAAATGTTAACATGTTTTTATTGAACACACCATGTAAACATTCACAGTGCAGGTGGAAAAAGTATGTGAACGCCTAGACTAATGACATCTCCAAGTGCTAATTGTAGTGAGGTGTCAGCCAACTGGAGTCTAATCAATGAGATGAGATTGGAGGTGTTGGTTACAGCTGCCCTGCCCAATAAAAAGCACACACCAGTTCTGGGTTTGCTTTTCACAAGAAGCATTGCCTGTTGTGAATGATGCTTCGCACAAAAGATCTCAGTAGACCTACGATTAAGAATTGTTGACTTGCATAAAGCTGGAAAGGGTTATAAAAGTATACCCAAAAGCCTTGCTGTTCATCAGTCCATGGAAATACAAATTGTCTATGAATGGAGAAAGTTTAGCACTGCTGCTACTCTTCCTATGAGTGGTCGTCCTATAAAGATGACTGCAAGAGCACAGCACAGACTGCTCAATGAGGTGAAGAAAAATCCTAGAGTGTCAGCTAAAGACTTACAAAAGTCTCTGGCATATGCTAACATCCCTGTTAGCGAATCTACAATACGTGAAACACTAAACAAGAATGGATTTCATGGGAGGTTACCACAGAGGAAGCCACTGCTGTCCAAAAAGAAATTGCTGCACGTTTAGAGTTTGCACAAGAGCACCTGGATGTTCCACAGCAGTACTGGCAAAATATTCTGTGGACAGATGAAACCAAAGTTGAGTTGTTTGGAAGAAACACACAACACTATGTGTGGAGAAAAAGAGGCACAGCACACCAACATCAAAACCTCATCCCAACTGTGAAGTATGATGGTGGGGGCATCATGGTTTGGGGCTGCTTTGCTGCGTCAGGGCCTGGACGGATTGTTATCATCAAAGGAAAAATGAATTCCCAAGTTTATCAAGACATTTTGCAGGAGAACTTAAGGCCATCTGTCCAGCAGCTGAAGATCAACAGAAGATGGGTGTTGCAACAGGACAACGACCCAAAGCATAGAAGTAAAGTCAACAACAGAATGGCTTAAACAGAAGAAAGTATGCCTTCTGGAGTGGCCCAGTCAGAGTCCTGACCTCAACCCGATTGAGATGCTGTGGCATGACCTCAAGAAAGCAATACACACCAGACATCCCAAGAATATTGCTGAACTGAAACAGTCCTGTAAAGAGGAATGGTCAAGATTTACTCCTGACCGTTGTACACGTCTGATCTTCAACTACATGAAACGTTTGGTTGAACTTATTGCTGCCAAAGGAGGTTCAACCAGTTATTAAATCCAAGGGTTCACATACTTTTTCCACCTTCACTGTGAATGTTTACATGGTGTGTTCAATAAAAACATGGTAACATTTAATTCTTTGTGTGTTATTAGTTTAAGCAGACTGTGATTGTCTATTGTTGTGACTTAGATGAAGATCAGATCACATTTTATGACCACTTTGTGCAGAAATCCGTATCATTCCAAAGGGTTCACATACTTTTTCTTGCAACTGTAGTTGTCCATGAGAGAAGCATGGTAGTTCCAAGTTGACACCAGCAATTTTCAGGGACTGACCTTGTGCCTTGTTAATTGTCATTGCAAAAGAAAGTCGAACAGGAAACTGTAGTCTCTTAAAATGCAATGGTGAATGCTTGTCATTGTGGATCAGAGGGATGCGAGGAATAAAGACATCTTTATTCTGTGAGCAGCCAGTCAGTATTGTAGCCTCAATCACATGAGGCATGCATTGTTTGACACAGGGTCGGGTTCCATGGCAAAGTCATGGTGCATCAACATTTCTTAACAGTATTATTGGAGCTCCAACTTTCAATTCTAAGCAATATGGCGGCATTCCAGTCGGTTCTAAGGAATTCAAAAACTCAACAGGGTATTCTACGCTGTCCTCAAGATTTATAGTTGTGTCAACAGCAGTGTATGTGATAATTTGTCATGGTATGTCCCTCAAAATGTCAGCATTAATCGCATTCACTGCATTGTTCCTGGGAGCCAAAATTGCCCGTTCACAAAGCCAAGGATAGTAAACCTCCCTCCTTTATGCAAATATCTGAGCAATGCCAGCAAGTGATGGAACAACGTTGCAGAATTTTGCAGGAAAAGACACATTTCCACGTGCATCGTTGGGTTGGCCTCTTCCAAGCTGTAGCAACATTTGTGCAAATTGCGGTGCAGTATCGTGGCCTCTTAACAAAACGCCAAAGTGGTGAAGCTTTCAGGGAAGCGTTCAGCTCATCAGCTTACCGTGCCTCTTTGCACGATTGGCAATGTCTGCCTATAGTCTCCAGCCAGTAAAGGCTTCTCCCATCAGTTTCCGATTTTGTCTGCAGTCCTGAAGTGTTTTGTTGACTGCTTCTCAGCCATGCTTGTGTGCCAAGGTGCATTCATCCCAGACAATAAATTTGCATCTTCTGAGAACCTCGCCGATGGCTGATTCTGCATTCAAATTGCAAACAAGTGCTTCCTCCATTCAGTAAAGTGGCATCTATGCCAGATGAAGCAGTTGCAAGAGCAATGTCACCAGCACTTCGTACTTTGGCAAGAAGCAGATTAATGAGAAACGTTTTTCCTGTTCCTCCAGGAAGTAGGTGCCTCCGGTGTTTCGTTGACTATCTTGAAGAAGAGTTTCATAAACGTTCTTTTGTTCTGGCACATTGTCAAGCATGGGCTCATTTGTAGCAACATATTGTGTTAGTTGGCTAAGATCATAAGCGGTTTCTCTGAGGAACTCATAGCTCACTTGTCGATGACCATGTCGTTGTGGTGATTGCAAGTCAAACTGTGACAAACCTAAAGCAGTCATTTGAAGCATCATACGAAGATAAAAGCATTCTTCAAAGTTAGGATGAACAGTGTAGACTCTGCCAAGTGCATTAGTAACAACAACATCTTGACCTGGAATGTGAGTGCCTTGTTTGCGAGATTGCCATGTCTTTCCAGTAGTCCACGTATAGTTAGCAGGAACCTCAACATAAAACAGCGTCCTTGCAAATTCGTTGCTCTAGGTGGATACTGAGCTCTTTGAGGTGCATTGTCAGTAGTAAAATACACTCTCTGGCCATTTTCCAAGTGAACAGAGAGATGATGAACCATCGGATGTCTCTTACGAATGGGAATTCCGAGAATTCGCCAGATTCATTGCTACTTATGTAGCGGCCATGTTGATACTGTTGAACTTCATTAGCAACAGTTTCATCTTTTGTAATTGCAAAAATCGATTGATCATGATGAGTAGTTAAAAAACCTTTCAATTTATAAGAATGCTGACATCCAGTATAGGTACAGTCTATTTATGGTTGTGCTGTTATGGAAACCTGGTAAATTAAATGTGAACTTATATTGGCTGATACACGTCATATGACTGAATATTTAACGACCTGCGAACTGCTATTGACTATTACAGGTCATAAATAGCTTGGTTGCTAAGGGAACCTGGGGTAAAACTGTGTGTATGTCATCAAAGCTTATGTGTATGTAATCATATCCTGTGTGATACTGTCTGCTGAGCTGTGTATCTAATATCTTGTGTGATACTGCCTGCTGAGCTGTTTGTGTAATCCTGTCATGTATGATACTGTCTGCTAAGCTGTGTATCTAATCCTATCCTGTGTGATACTGTCTGTTGAGCTGTGTTTCTAATCCTATTATGTGTGATACTGTCTGCTGTGTATCTAAGTCTATTGTGTGATACTGTCTGCTGAGCTGTGCATGTCGTCCTGTAGCCCTAGCCTAAGGCCTCATGCACACGACCGTTGTGTGCATCAGAGGTCGTTGTGCCGTTTTCCGTTTTTTTTCGCGGACCCATTGACTTTCAATGGGTCAGTGTAAAAATCGGAAAATGCACAGTTTTGCAGCCGCATCCGTGATCCGTGTTTCCTGTCCGTCAAAAAAATATGACCTGTCCTATTTTTTTGAGGGACAACGGTTCACGGACCTATTCAAGTCAATGGGTCAGTGAAAAAACACGGATGCACACAAGATTGGCATCCGCGTCCGTGGTCCGTGGCCGTAGGCTACTTTCACACAGACGGATCCGCAGATAAAAGCTTTAGCCTAAAAGCTTATGATCTGCATTAGCCAATAGAAGCTCGCAGGCTCTTATTCTCCACACCCACACAGTTTTACTACAGGTTTCCAGCAACCCAGCCACTTTTCTTCACTGCTGTAAGTCAGCCTTAGGCCTCATGCACAGGACCGTTTTTTTTTAAGATCCGCAAAAACGGGGTCCGTAAGTCTGTGATCCGTGACCGTTTTTTCGTCCGTGGGTCTTCCTTGATTTTTGGAGGATCCACGAACATAAAGAAAAAAAAAAAGTCGTTTTGGTGTCCGCCTGGCCGTGCGAAGTCAAAAGGATCCGTCCTGAATTATAATGCAAGTCAATGGGGACGGATCCGTTTGACGTTGATACAATATGATGCAATTGCAAACTGATCCGTCCCCCATTGACTTTCAATGTAAAGTCAGGAGTCCCTATTATACCATCGGATCTGAGTTTTCTCCAATCCGATGGTATGGGAACGCCTCTAAGTTAGAATATACCATCGGATTTGAGTTAGATCGTGAAAACTCATATCCGACAGTATATTCTAACACAGAGGTGTTCCCATAGTGATGTGGACGATTTAAGTTAGAATATACACTCACCTAAAGAATTATTAGGAACACCATACTAATACGGTGTTGGACCCCCTTTTGCCTTCAGAACTGCCTTAATTCTACGTGGTATTGATTCAACAAGGTGCTGATAGCATTCTTTAGAAATGTAGGCCCATATTGATAGGATAGCATCTTGCAGTTGATGGAGATTTGAGGGATGCACATCCAGGGCACGAAGCTCCCGTTCCACCACATCCCAAAGATGCTCTATTGGGTTGAGATCTTGTGACTGTGGGGGCCATTTTAGTACAGTGAACTCATTGTCATGTTCAAGAAACCAATTTGAAATGATTTGAGCTTTGTGACATGGTGCATTATCCTGCTGGAAGTAGCCATCAGAGGATGGATACATGTTCTCATTCTGTTTACGCCAAATTCGGACTCTACCATTTGAATGTCTCAACAGAAATCGAGACTCATCAGACCAGGCAACATTTTTCCAGTCTTCAACAGTCCAATTTTGGTGAGCTCGTGCAAATTGTAGCCTCTTTTTCCTATTTGTAGTGGAGATGAGTGGTACCCAGTGGGGTCTTCTGCTGTTGTAGCCCATCCGCCTCAAGGTTGTGCGTGTTGTGGCTTCACAAATGCTTTGCTGCATACCTCGGTTGTAACAAGTGGTTATTTCAGTCAGCGTTGCTCTTCTATCAGCTTGAATCAGTCGGCCCATTCTCCTCTGACCTCTAGCATCCACAAGGCATTTTTGCCCACAGGACTGCCGCATACTGGATGTTTTTCCTTTTTCACACCATTCTTTGTAAACCCTAGAAATGGTTGTGCGTGAAAATCCCAGTAACTGAGCAGATTGTGAAATACTCAGACCGGCCCGTCTGGCACCAACAACCATGCCACTGTCAAAATTGCTTAAATCACCTTTCTTTCCCATTCTGACATTCAGTTTGGAGTTCAGGAGATTGTCTTGACCAGGACCACACCCCTAAATGCATTGAAGCAACTGCCATGTGATTGGTTGACTAGATAATTGCATTAATGAGAAATAGAACAGGTGTTCTTAATAATTCTTCAGGTGAGTGTACTTTGAACTGTGTACATGGCTGCCCCCTGCTGCCTGGCAGCACCCGATCTCTTACAGGGGGCTGTGATACGCACGATTAACCCATCAGGTCCTGAGGGGTTAATTGTGCGTATCATAGCCCCCTGTAAGAGCTCATGTGCTGCCAGGCAGGAGGGGGCACACCCCCCTCCCTCACCAGTTTTAAATTCATTGGTGGCCAGTGGGCCCCCTCCCTCCCCTGTATTACTGTAGATTCATTGGTGGCCAGTGGGCCCCCCCTCCCTCCCCTGTAGTACTGTAGATTCATTGGTGGCCAGTGGGCCCCCCCTCCCTCCCCTGTAGTACTGTAGATTCATTGGTGGCCAGTGGGCCCCCCTTCCCTCCCCTTCCTAATTAAAATCTCCCCCCCTATCATTGGTGGCAGCGGAGTCCCAGTTTAATCGCTGGGGCTCCGATTGGTAACCATGGCAACCAGGACGCTACTGCAGTCCTGGTTGCCATGGTTACTTAGCAATTTTTAGAAGCAATATACTTACCTGCGAGCTGCGATGTCTGTGACCGGCTGGGCGCTCCTCCTACTGGTAAGTGACAGGTCTGTGCGGCGCATTGCTTATAGCACAGACCTGTCACTTACCAGTAGGAGGAGCGCCCGGCCGGACACAGACATCGCAGCCTCGCAGGTAAGTATAATGCTTCTAAAAATTGGTAAGTAACCATGGCAACCAGGACTGCAGTAGCGTCCTGGTTGCCATGGTTACCGATCGGAGCCCCAGCGATTAAACTGGGACTCCGATCGGAACTCTCCGCTGCCACCAATGATAGGGGGGGGATTTTAATTAGGAGGGGGAGGGAGGGGGGGCCCGCTGGCCACCAATGAATCTACAGTACTACAGGGGAGGGAGGGGGGGCCCACTGGCCACCAATGAATCTACAGTACTACAGGGGAGGGAGGGGGGCCCACTGGCCACCAATGAATCTACAGTACTACAGGGGAGGGAGAGGGGGCCCACTGGCCACCAATGAATCTACAGTGCTACAGGGGAGGGAGAGGGGGCCCACTGGCCACCAATGAATCTACAGTGCTACAGGGGAGGGAGGGGGGGCCCACTGGCCACCAATGAATCTACAGTACTAAAGGGGAGGGAGGGGGGGCCGCACTGGCCTCCAATGAATTTAAAACTGGGGAGGGAGAGGGGTCTGCCCCCTCCTGCCTGCCAGCACATGATCTCTTACAGGGGGCTATGATACGCACAATTAACCCCTCAGGTGCAGCACCTGAGGGGTTAATTGTGCGGATCACAGCCCCCTGTAAGAGATCGGGTGCTGCCAGGCAGCAGGGAGCAGTCATGTACACAGTTCAAAGTATATTCTAACTAGAAGCGTCCCCATCACTATGGGAACGCCTCTGTGTTAGAATATACTGTCGGATCTGAGTTTTCACGAAGTGAAAACTCAGCTCTGAAAAAGCTTTTATGTCACCATTGTTTGTAGGTACCCTTCGGTATCAGAGGCTAGGCCCACTGGAGGATCCTCTGGTACTCTGGTGGGCTAGTCCGACTCTGAGAAAACCCCATTACAGTCTAACAGCAGTTGGAAGGAGGTACGAATTTTAAAGGGGTTGTCTCATCTCAGACAATGGGAGCATATCGGTAGGATATGTCCCCATTTTCTTACAGGTGCGGGTCTCCTAAATGGAGCCCTGCAAAATGGTGGCTGGAGGACTCTGGTCCGGCCACCACCAAGCGCTCTCCCCATAGAAGTGAATGGGAGTGCACTGTGCATGACCGGCCACCGCTCCCATTAACATCTATGGGCCCGCCGGAAATAGCTGAACCAGCACTCAGCTCTTTTTGGCGGCCCCATATAAATCAATGGAGGGCGGCAGCGCATGTGCAGTGTGCCCTCCACAACTTTCAGGGCTCTATTCTCAATATTGGTGAGACCTGTACTATGTTTCCTGCACCTATCAGACAATGGGGGCATATCTTAGCAATATGCTCCCATTGAGATGAGACAACCCCTTTCAGTAGAAGTTCTATGACAGATATGTTATCCCTTCATCAGATCTGCAGCTGGCGTATTCAGCACATATTTCTAGAATTGTGTTACATTTGCAAAACATCAACAAATTGACCTTCACTTTCCTAGGAGCACATTGTGAAATAATCAGTGAACTGTAGAAAATATTGGCTTTGTATGTGATGGCTTGCTCTCCTTGGTTGCTCTAGCTGTTTACTTTTCTCTGCACAGATCTTTGCGCAGATCGCCATGGGGGGAATTGAAGGGAATTGAATGTGTCTTTTGTTTGGCAGTACTTCAAAGCTGTGGAAGCATTGTTTCCAAGAAATTCTCAACCATTCTGCACAAAGAGATCAAGACTTTTTTTGCACAGCACCACACTTCACACACATAGCCCAGAAGCCAAACAATATGAGGCAAATGTGATGGTGCCTAAACCGTGTAGAAAATGTGCCAAAATTTGGTTTTTCTGGTGTGTAATGTTGCACCAAGTTTTAGACTTATTTAGGCTACTTTCACACTAGCGGCAAGGAACTCTGGCAGGCTGTTTCGGCCGCCTCTCGGCATGTTTGCCATGCTGCCGCCTAGGGCCGGGCCGACACAGAGGCTGGGGAGGCTACAGCCTCAGGGCGCAGGCCAGCTCCCCAGCCTCTGGGCGGCAGGCAGGCCACTGACCACGTCGCTGCCGCGCCTGCCGGGCTGCCGGCCGCGCTGGAGGACGGAGGGAGTAGTGAGCACTTGGCATTGACTTACGTGCTCCCTCCCCGCTCCACCTCCTGGCTCGGCCGCTCCGCTGCTCTGGTCTCTGCTCAGTCGCTTGCCTGTACGCAGTCAGGTCACATGTGCGCCTTCTGGAGACCAGGAGCAGCGCGGGGAGCAGCACAGCACTGTGTCACGACCCAGCCCAGGCCTCAGCAGGGATAGAGCGTGAGAGTCTGCCCTGAAGTGAAGTAAGATAGTTCTTAAATAAAGATAATATTATTTTCCATTTGATCTCAGGTTTGATGGGGTTCTGGATGGGGTAAAATTACAAGGAACGCCCCGGGAGGGGGGGGGGGGGAAGCACTTGGGCAGCTCAGCCTCTGTTGGTGGTGGACCTTGTCCCAGCCCTGCGCAGTGCCGCTGGAACTCCGCCCCGCCCTCATTATAGTCAATGGGGCCGGAATGGTAATCCGGGGGCACACGTGCACTAGCGGCAGCACGGATCCGACAGGCTGTTCACCCGCCAGAACAGCCTGCTGGAGTTCCTTGCCGCTAGTGTGAAACTAGCCTTATAAAGAAAATGCACTAAAGAGAATAATCGAGTGGTCACCTCTTTCAGCTTTCTGGTGTGAAAAGGTTGTGGCTTAGCAAGGAGCGGATATAGCTTACAATGCAATAACTTGGAGAAACCTATCAAAGTGCCTGGCCATGCACCAAATGTATCATCCAGTGTGAGCCCCTGTGATAAATCTGACTCATCTTTAGACTGCCTGGGGCAGGGATATGGAAGTGGATGTTGATCCACTGTGCCTACTGAAATGATTTTACTTGTGGCTATTCCTAAGGGCATTATTCTGACAGTTCCCTGGTCTTTACTCTCATATCCCTATACAGTGATCTGGACTCTGCTGCAGGGGAACCTCCAGGTCACTGCCTCCTGGAGTAGTCTCTGTTCAGAGACTTCTGAGTCATGAGAATCAAGAGACACCAGTGCGAAACACCAAAGGATCAGGCAAAACCAAAGTCAGGAAATAACTTGAGGTCAGTGCAGGCAGCATGCAAGCAATGCAGTAAAGGTCACAGCAGGCAGCACAGGGTCAGAAGCAGGAACAAGCAGAGGTAAGGTCAGACAGCGATGCATCAAATCCAGAAACAAGCAGAGTTCGGTACATGGGCAGGCAAACAAGACAATAACACATCTTTGCAGAAAACTAGATAACTATAACCTATTGCTCAGGCACCGTCCCACAGGGGAAGGTGCCATAAATACTCTAAAGTGGCTGGGGAAGACTGAGTTGAGTAGACACTGGCACTTTAAGAGCCAAAGGAAGCACATGCTCCTTATGAGTGGAGATAGGAAAAGCAGGCAAGCAGCAGGCCTCAGCCTGGAAGGAGTAGACAGAGCTGTACTTCTCCAGTGGCCACACCCACTGGGTGGGAATAGGGGAATGTTGACGGGAACGGATAACCAGGAAAACAAGGTGAACATTCCGGCAGCCTTACACATTGGGAGGAGAGGGGCTGGGGTGGACATGACAGTCAGGTTTACTCACCCTATATAAAATCTTTAGGTGTCTATAGATGAGCCAAATTTATCACAGTGGCTCATGGTGGATGATAAATTTGGCGCCTGGCAGGACACTTTTGTTGAACACCAAAAATTGATTGGCTTACTTACAAAATTTTTGGTACAAGATGTACAATTGGTACAATGTTGGTACATCTTAAGCCACGGCCCCATTCTGCTAAAACGCCCCCCTTGTTGCTCTAGAAAAAACAAAATAGAGGTGAGCTATTCTTTTTGCCACATTTGCATAGACAGTTCTAAAACTTGATGCTACATTATGGTGAAGATTTGTCAAACTGGTGTAAAGTAGAACTGGCTTAGTTGCCCATAGCAACCAATCAGATTCCACCTTTCATTTTGGAGAGCTCCTTTGGAAAATGTTAGGGGGTCAATAGACATACGTTGACAGGGTCTTTTCATGTCGTGAAACACCAACTTTCTAAACGCAATGAGGGTCATAAATCAAACATAAATATGCCTAAATTAGGCATATTTCTGGCACAGATTGCGGCGCAAAGGTCCTTTGCGCCGCAATCTGCGACTTCTCCCTGCTCACACCAGGTTTAAAGAAGTGGGCGTGTTGTGGGCGGGTAATGGGATGGGCCAGCACGCCCATCTCAGTTATCATTTTCTATGCCCATTTTATGAAGCTGTCTTACATTTAGAACTGGCGCTGGATGCGCTAAAGTTATGTAGAGGCCTGCGCCTCTTCATAACTCCGGCGGATCCACCGCCAGCAATAGGCATCTAAAACGCCTGTCTTAATAAATGTGCCCCTATATATTTAAGATTTTATGTCTAATTTTTGCTAACAGTTTCTGACCCAGAGTGAACCAGTCATTTATGCTCGTGGGATGGGGCGTCGCCTTGGGGCAAAAATAGGCATTTCGCCAATATTTAGTACATTGAAGCTAATTTCCCTTGAAGAAGTGGCAGCTCTTCCCATGACGTAATGCCTCACCTTGTTATGACCCCTTGCAGCTGAATCAGGCACACCTTATTGTTTCCATAAAAACAATCCACATCCCAGTATACTTTACCTTACAATAATATACATGCCTTCACTTAATTAAAAAGCATTGCCTTTTTGCAAGAAACATTTGGAGCTGTGCCGAACTAACTCTTCCCTGAGACAAATGGTACAAAATATCTGTCGTTGGCAGTGGATTCAACATTTTCCATGTATACATATTGATGTCACTAAGTCTGAAAGTGCTTTTAACTCGCCCTTTAAGGGTGCAGAGTTTTCATAAATTTACTCATTGTAACCAGATATCATGGGGCCCCATAGTAAAGGTCAGAATCACCCCCCATATGTCTATATATCTGTGTGTTTTGCTATATTAAGAAAAACGACATACTGTATAATACATTTTATATGGGAAAAAAACTAGTGAGGTTTTTAGCCAGAGAAAATCCGTCCATTGACTACAGTTAAGCCTGTGGCTAAAAGGGGTTGGCCCATCTCAAACCTTGATGGCGTATTGGTAGGATGTACCATCAAAGTCACATACAGTAGGTGTGGGTCCTTACAGCCTCTGAAAGGGGAAGGGTCTGAACCATGACTCCATTGAGAAGAGCCATGTAAGTTGCGGCTTTGAAAGTCAATACCCCCATAGGATACTTAGCGACTATTTATTTTCCATTAGGATCCACTTTGTGCTTAAAAAAAAAAAAAAAATACAAACATCTGTGTGAATGTAACCCAAGCACTTTAATTAGTGCTTTATAATTGAAGTCATGTTGATGCAGATGGATAATGTGCTTAAGCTATTTGATATATTAGTTACTTAGGGCTCACTACTGCGCAGTGTCCTCCTTTGCACAGATGCAGCAGGACTGAATTTCTGATTTGAAACTGGACTCCAGTTTAGCTATTACCAGTTTGCATGCTCAATGAAGAGTCACAGGAGCCCTGGTGCTCTAATTCTCTTACACATTACTGCCTGCCACCAGGGTTTTCATTGTACCACATAAACCCCTTTTACTTATGAATGTCATACATATATCAAGATCTTCTCTTAGCCTCCCCCCGCCCCCCCCCCCCCCAAAAAAAAGAAGATGTTCCTTGTGTACAGTTGTGGCCAAGAATTTTGAGACACAAATTTTGCTATAACCTTACCACATAGAGAAGAATGTTTTTTCTATGCCTAGAAAGCTAACACATACTACTGGTGTCTTTATAATCATATATTGTGCTTGTGAATAAGGCCACATGCACACAACCGTATGTGTTTTGCGGTCCGCAAATTGCGGATCCACAAAAAAAACGGATGACATTTGTATGCCATCCGTTTTTTTTTGCGGATCCATTGTAACAATGCCTAAAACGGACAAGAATAGGACATGTTCTATTTTTTTTTTGCGGGGCTATGGAACAGACATACTGATGTGGATTGCACATGATGTGATGTCCGCATTTTTTTGCGGACCCATTGAAATGATTGAGTCCGCATACTATCCGCAAATAAAAATACAGAACGGACACGGAAACAATCAACGTTCGTGGGCATGTAGCCTAAAACAGTAATATGTCGATTAGCTTTCTAAGTATATCACAATGTGTAAGGCTACAGTATGTAGTGTATATGACTTAGCTCTAGGAATCAGTTCTGCCCTCGGCATGCTGATGTCTAGCCAGGCTCGGACTTGCCCACCGGAGAGCCTGGTAAATCCTCGGTGGGCCCCTGAGATTTACAGTTAATGATTAGTGCAGCAGGCAGCAGCTCCAGCGCCGCTGCCTGCCACTTCAATAAGCACTTACACAATATATGGTTGTCAGCAGGGGGCATCGTTAGGGCTTTCTATCCCGGGCTACTCGCTTACATCTTTAGTCACACATGACATCTGATTCCTGGCTCAGCTGACTCACTCAGATGAGTAAAATATAGCAAGTATGGGGGGGCACTCACAAAAGGGACCACCACGGCAGTGACAGTGATTATACACTTTAATTTGTTAAAATTTTAAGAACATACCCCTAAAATCATACAAATACATAAACCACGTATGCCCCACACTCAGTCTCTGCTTTAAATGCGTAGGTAATCAGATATGGAACCGCGTGCAAAGGTATATTGTAGTAATGGCACCAGTTCTGTGGATAAATGCGCCAGTACCAGTGATTCAATGCACCGCTTCAATGTCCAGTGCACTTGGTATAGTGAAGCACAAGTCCAAAACACAATGCGGTATAGCCCCACAATCGTGGGTGTAACTCACTTGCCTCTACAGTGCTCAGAATCGAGCCCGGTCCTGCCCGTCCTCACTGCCTCCTCCGCAGCGGCAATCCAGGCGGCCGCTCACCACACAGCGTCTCACGTGGTGTGCTCGGCCTGAACGTGGCGTCCCACGTGACCTGGTTGCCTTGGGGACCGGATACACGCTCGTATAACGTCACTATTGAGCGACTGCCTTGGAATCCGTACGTGATGCTTTGTTTACTTTGCTTCTGATTTTTATATATAGCCGGCTTCTTCTTTCTTTAGATGGATCCACGCTCACTTCCAACCGCCAGACGCGTTTCAGGGTCCTACATCCCTTCCTCAGTGGCCACTGGTGCTGGCGTATTTATCCACAGAACTGGTGCCATTACTACAATATACCATTGCACGCGGTTCCATATCTGATTACCTACGCATTGACGCAGAGACTGAGTGTGGGGCATACGTGGTTTATGTATTTGTATGATTTTAGGGGTATGTTCTTAAAATTTTAACAAATTAAAGTGTATAATCACTGTCACTGCCGTGGTGGTCCCTTTTGTGAGTGCCCCCCCCATACTTGCTATATTTTACTCTTTTACCGGTCCTGAGGGTGGGACCTGGGGGTGAGCACTTGTTCCGTATAGAGAGAGGGTGAGCCGCTGTATTCTTCTTTTTCTACTTCACTCAGATGAGTGCCGTGGATCATCTAACCTGATTGGCTGGCCTGGCTCCTCCCTCCTCCTCGCTTCTTCTCTTACTAGTTCTCCTGTGGGTGCACAGGAAGTCAGGCTGCTCCTCGCTCCTCTCATCAGTACTGGCAGGCATGTACAGGAAGTGAGGCTCAGCAATAGCCTGAATGAGCTGTGCAGCCTTGGCTTTAGGGACCCACAAGAACAGCAGCAGCAGTGGCAGTGCAGCAGCAATATAGGTGTGTTGGCATCAGACTCAGTAACACAGTGTGACAAAAGCTCCCAGTCATAAAGAGGCAGTGTCCCAAGGCCTTAGTGTGACAGGAAACAGACAGGCAGAAACAAGTTGCCTGGGCTTAGTTGTTTAGTTTTTTTTTTATTATTTTCTGGATCCTTGCCCCTTAAAGGGATATTCTGCTTAGAGAAAAATCTATTAGATTGGTGAGGGTCCTATCGCTGGAATCCTCTCCAATCACAAGAACGCTGGCCCTGTACCCCATGGATCCGCCTGAAATGGACCGAATGGCTCATCGGGCATGCACGCTCCCTTTCGATTCCTTTCTATGGAGGTTCCGGACATAGCTATGTACAGCAATCGGCTATCTCTGGCGCTCCTAAAGAGAAGACTAGAGTGGTCGTGCACATTTCTGACCAGCCGCTCCATCCATTTCAGGTGGGCTTCACAGAATACAGAGCTTCCATTATCGTGAGCTGAGGAGGAAGAGGGGGGGGGGGGGGTTGGTGAACCAATAGGACCCTCACCAATCCAATAGTGGATAGGGGATTACTTTCTTTATCTGGAATACCCCTTTAAAGCTGTAATAAAATTTGTAAAAAATAAAAAATAAAAAATTGTAAAGGTGCATTTTGTGTCCCTGGCTAGTTCCTTCCTGATAACTGTCTGCTTGTTAGTGGAGGTGAAGAACTACATTTACATGCAGCGATCACCTCCAGTGTCCAAGGACAAGCAATGGCTACTGCCGCCGCTCATCCTCATACAGCTGTATCTGTGCAGCAGAGTGCTGTTTAGACCGCACAGACTGCTCCTCAGAAAAGACCATTAAGGAAATGTTCACAGTACCATTTTGAAATCTGGCAGGCCATTCTTTCCTGGGACTCTTTCCCAAGTTCACCTTATACAGCATTGCCAGATCCCCATTGACTATAATGGGATCCAAAGAGGACCTGGCCAATTTTTCAGCATAAAATGCTGCATGCAATTTTTGTCCAGCCGACATTTATGCCAGAAGAGCCTACCATAACAGGCTGCCAGATTTCATAATGCATGTGAACCTATCATAAGGTGCAGGCTCGGACTGGCTCACGGGGAGCCGGGGAAATCCTCAGTGGGCCCTTTGCCTGCATGCCTATATTGATAATCACATAGTCACTAATCAGCCCCAGCTGCCTGCTGGAAAGCGCCACTGCCTGTCGCTGTAATAAGCGAGGCACTCACTACAGGGCCAGCAATGGGCATGAGGGCGCAGAAAGTGGCCAGACCAGTCTCCTCCCAAACAAATAGGTATTTACTGCAAAATCAATAGCGGTCTGCAATAAATAGGACATGTCCTATTTTTTTGTCCATTTTGACAGCAGGATGGACCCCTTTGAAATCAATAGGCCAATTGCCGTTTAAACAGAAGTGCGCAGGTATATGAGTGGCACGGAAGGCAGGGAGTTAAAAAAAAAAATAGTGCCCCCTGTGAATGCCAACAAATAAAAAATATATATTCACCTCACCACAGGCATAAACAGGAACACTTTAGGCAGCAGGACCTGGCACTCTCAGCATTGTGACAACACAAGATCACTCTTTTAGGCCCCTTTCACACGAGCGAGTTTGCAGCGCGGGTGTAATGAGTGAGGTGAACACATAGCACCTGCACTGAATCCTGGCCCATTCATTTCAATGGGTCTGTGTACATGAGCGTTTTTTTTTCACACATCAGTTCTGCGTTGCGTTAAAAACGCAGCATGTTCTATATTTAGCGTTTTTCACGCAGCCCTGGCCCCATAGAAGTGAATGGGTCTTCAGTGAAAAACGCATTGCATCCGGAAGCAAGTGCGGATGCAATGCATTTTTTTCACAGATGGTTGCTAAGAGATGTTTGTAAACCTTCAGTTTTTTATCACACACGTGAAAAACGCATCAAAACGCATTGCACCCGGACGGAAAAAACTGAACGCAATCACAGACAAAACTGACTGAACTTCCTTGCAAAATGGTAGGAGTTTCCCTAAACGCATCCGGACCTAATCCATATCGTTCGTGTGAATGGACCCTTAGGCTGGCTGAGGGACTGGGTGGTTAGTCTAGGCTCTAGAACAAGGAATTTCCAAGTGTGACTGCTGTCGATACTACTGACTGTATAGCAGACTATTATACAGTTGCAAGAAAAAGTATGTGAAGTATGGATTTCTGCACAAATTGGTCATAAAATGTGATCTGATCTTAATCTAAGTCACAACAATAGACAATCACAGTCTGCTTAAACTAATAACACACAAATAATTCAATGTTACCATGTTTTTATTTAACACACTATGTAAACATTCACAGTACAGGTGGAAAAAGTATGTGAACCCCTAGACTAATGACATCTCCAAGAGCTAATTGGAGTGAGGTGTCAGCCAACTGGAGTCCAATCAATGAGCTGAGATTGGAAGTGTTGGTTACAGCTGCCCTGCCCTATAAAAAACACACACCAGTTCTGGGTTTGCTTTTCACAAGAAGCATTGCCTGATGTGAATGATGCCTCGCACAAAAGAGCTCTCAGAAGACCTACGATTAAGAATTGTTGACTTGCATAAAGCTGGTGTCACGAGTTGGAGGTCCCCGGAGAGACCACCGCGTCGTCATGCAATAAACGGATGGAAATCAGGTACAGACACATAAGAGAGTTTATTGCACAAACAAAACAGGGAAGGCAGCACAGACAAAACTTGAGCTCTATGTACCGTCAGCACAGTGGGAGAAAACCCCCACTGCGCCACTGTCTAGTAATACTCCAGAGGGGCGTAACTAAGCAACTCCTGGTTTTCACTAGAGCCCTAGATGGTAGGGTTAGACTTAGCCGCAGAAAGTTGCCAGGGTCCACTCTGGAGCGTGACCTAGACAGTGACAGCAGGAGCGAATGGACAACAGGTACCAGAAGGTACTGACGGCACATAGGCAAACATAACAGACAGGTAAATACAAAACAGGGCAAATAATAACACAAGCAGGAGTTCATGCAAGGGAGCAGGAGTGGCAATGAGCAGAGAAGGACTTGCTCCACCAGTAGAAATCTGCATGGCCTTGTCATGCCACTCTGCTGCAAAGGCTTGCTGAACACAGACATCAGAATAAACACAAAGTAACTAAAACATAACTGGCAGAACAGAAAGACAGGAAAAAGGACGCAAATGAACAAGTAGGGAAACTCACAGAGCACAGACAGACAGACAGACACAGATCCCATGGGTCAGCAGCATGGGAGAGAGTACAAAGCAGGACAAGACAACACACACCAGGAGAGCTGACCCAGAACTGAGGAAAGCTCAGCCTTATATACAGGTTCCATGGGTGCAGCAGAGAGACCACACCCATGGAGCAGACAGAGAATTAACTCCTAATAGGAATACAGGGGAGTTAACCCATACAGAACCACAAATAACACACAGGAACAGAACTTCAGCGAGGAGCGCCGAATGAGCAAGAACGGAAGGTCACAGTCAAAGGTAACGACTGTGACAGCTGGAGAGGGTTATAAAAGTATCTCCAAAAGCCTTGCTGTTCATCAGTCACGGTAAGACAAATTGTCTATAAATGGAGAAAGTTCAGCACTGCTGCTACTCTCTCTAGGAGTGGCCGTCCTGTAAAGAGGACTGCAAGAGCACAGTGCAGACTGCTCAATGAGGTGAAGAAGAATCCTAGTGTGTCAATTAAAGATTTACAAATGTCTCTGGCATATGCTAACATCCCTGTTAGCGAATCTACGATACGTAAAACACTAAACAAGAATGGATTTCATGGGAGGATACCACAGAGGAAGGCACTGCTGTCCAAAAAAACATTGCTGCACGTTTACAGTTTGCACAAGAGCACATGGATGTTCCACAGCAGTACTGGCAAAATATTCTGTGGACAGATGAAACCAAAGTTGAGTTGTTTGGAAGAGACACACAACACTGTGTGGAGAAAAAGAGGCACAGCACACCAATATCAAAACCTCATCCCAACTGTGAAGTATGGTGGTGGGGGCATCATGGTTTGGGGCTGCTTTGCTGCATCAGGGCCTGGACAGATTGCTATCTTCGAAGGAAAAATAAATTCCCAAGTTTATCAAGACATTTTTCAGGAGAACTTAAGGCCATCTGACCACCTGCTGAAGCTCAACAGAAGATGGGTGTTGCAACAGGACAACGACCCAAAGCATAGAAGTAAATCAACAACAGAATGGCTTAAACAGAAGAAAATACACCTTCTGGAGTGGCCCAGTCAGAGTCCTGACCTCAACCCGATTGAGATGCTGAGGCATGACCTCAAGAAAGCGATTCACACCAGACATCCCAAGAATATGGCTGAACTGAAACAGTTCTGTAAAGAGTAATGGTCAAGAATTACTTCTGACCGTTGTGCACGTCTGATCTGCAACTACAGGAAACGTTTGGTTGAAGTTATTGCTGCCAAAGGAGGTTCAACCAGTTATTAAATCCAAGGGTTCACATACTTTTTCCACCTGCACTGTGAATGTTTACACGGTGTGTTCAATAAAAACATGGTAACATTTAATTCTTTGTGTGTTATTAGTTTAAACAGACTGTGATTGTCTATTGTTGTGACTTAGATGAAGATCAGATCACATTTTATGACCAATTTGTGCAGAAATCCATATCATTCCAAAGGGTTCACATACTTTTTCTTGCAACTGTAAATAGCAGACTATATATGAACTAGGGTCCATTCACACATCCGTATGTGTTTTGCTGATCCACGAATCTGTGAATCCGCAAAACATAGACACTGGCAATGTGTGTTCCGCATTTTGCAGACCGCACATCGCTGGCACTATAATAGAAAATGCCTAATCTTGTCCGCAATTGTGGACAAGAATGGGACATGTTCTATTTTTTTCGGGAAAGGGATTGCGGACCCGGAAATGCGGATCCGGAAATATTGATCCGGACAGCACATAGTGTGGCCCCATAGAAATGAATGGGTCCACAATTCCGTTCCGCAAAAGCTCAACAGAATTGCGGACATGTGAATGGACCGTAAGGGGAGATTTATCAAGATTGGTGTTTTCTACGCTTGATACTGTATCTCCTTCACTGCTGTAGGATGTGCCAAATTTTATTATGAGGTGCAGGCCTCGTCATAATTAGGTGCATCCACCTGCAGTCTGTGCACCTAAAAATAAATCTACAACAGCTCAGAGCTGCATACATTTCTGCAAGGGCGGACTGGGAACTTAAAGTGGCCCTGGAAAAAAAATCTTAAAAGTGGGCTCCAATGTTGTAGACGGGTCCAAATTGACAGAAGGTGGGGCAACGCAAGGTAAATGGGGCCGAGACAAGTTGGCAAGGTCAGTAATACCATAGAGCAGCACAGAATACTATCCACAGAACCAAATACCTCCCCATAAGCTGTCTCTCTGTGGTGGCCATCAATATGCCATTCCATGTTCTGTTCTCCTCCTCCAATTGTCTTTAGTATGTAGCAGGGGCTTAGGAAGTGAGATGTGGGCCACAACACCAAGCCAATCCTACCTTCAGCATGCTGCCTGGACTTTCTATGATAATGACCCCCTATAGTTCCCCCAGTAGTATGTAGCCGGCAGGTGGCAGTAAGGATGGATTGGGTGGCCCCATGGGCATCAACCCACTGGAAAAATTCCCTGTAGGGTTTTTGTCTGCCTCTGGATTTCTGTCTTTATTTGCACCTGGTGTAAATGACGATAGATTTGTCTCTGCTGATGACTATGCCCAGGCTCGGAATGGCCCACAGGGGTAGAGGGGAATCCCCCTGTGGGCCCCTGAGCAAGGTGGGCCCCTACTCTCCCACCCCCTGCACAAGTGGCACATAACACAGTAGACTTACTGCACTACATGCATATATTCAATGTACAGCGCCTCAACTAGCCTATGTTCATATAAAAAAAAACGTATTTATTATATTCGAATGTATCCATACGGTGGTCCCCAAAATAGATTTTACTGTGGGCCCTAGGTACCCTAGTCCGACACTGACTATGCCCCTTTTCCACCCCTTGTCATGCTCCCTTTTGGAAAAGTGGTGAGTGCAGAGTAAAAAGAGGCACATGTGACTTTTTTTCAATAAGTCACTTTTCTGGTGCAAGGGAGATGATAAGCTCTCCCCTTAAGTTATCAACTAATTGAGTTGCATAATGAGAAACACTTTGATATTGTACAGTGCACAATAAATGTGCTAGAATGCACATGTTCATGCAGATGAGGCCGAAAAATATACAATAAACTTTTACACAAATAGGTGCACTACTGTGATGGACGCAATCAACAAAATCTGACTAAACCCTCACACTGATGTTAAAATTAGACATATCCTTATATGAAGGACACACCGGAGCTCGCGCACCACGTCAATGTAGCTCAGGTGACACGGGACCTGATGCTAATCTAACTGTGCCGTATGGGCAGTACCAGGGGCCAGTGGGTGAATTACAGGAGCGTAAGGTCCGACTCACAGCCAACAGCTCCCCGTTGCCTCCAGTGTGCAACCGCACATATAATGGGAAGAGGGAAGAGGCTGTGAGTCCCACGCAAGGCTGACTGATATGACGCAGGCCTCACAGGTGCACCAAATGTAGCCTATAGATGAAAATCAAGGCACATTCAATTTTGGAGTTTATACACCTCCAAGCATACATATACAAACTGCATGACAAAATAACGTGGTCTCAAAAAGCAGGGAAATGCTCAACCCCATATGCAGTTGTGCATCTATACCTGGGGGAGCAAATGCTGCACACGTGGTCCGTTGCTAATGGCGATCCCCAGCAAAAAATGCATGCAATGGGAGGATGCCCATTAGCGTCAGGTCTCGTGCCATCTGAGATGCCTTGACGTGGTGCGTGGGCTCCAGTATGTCCTTAATATAAGGATATATTGCTAAAGTCTCATTTTAACATCAGTGTGAGGGTTTAGTCAGATTTTGTTGATTGCATCCACCACAGTAGTGCACCTATTCGTGTAAAAGTTTATTTCATATAGTCAATTACATCCACACATTTGTTATCTGGTGTAGGATGTTTTTGTGGCACTTGTGGTCCGCTGCGGGCATCCTCCATTGCATGCATTTTTTGCTGGGATCAGACCACATGTGCAGGATTTGCTCCCCCGGGTATAGATGCATAACTGCATACGGGGTTGAGCATTTCCTGCTTTTTGAGACCACGTTATTTTGTCATGTAGTTTACAAAAAATATACAAGTAATATTTCTGTTTATGCTAGTGGTAGAGTGGGCCCCAAAATCAATTCCACTGCTGGGCCCTAGGCACCCCAGTCCTACCATGTGTCTAGCCCTATCAATCAAGGGGAAGGGGAGTGTGCAGAGCACAGAGGGGTGTTACAAAGCAGTGCTCCAAGGATTCAGTCCCACCCCCTGGTGCTCCAACTCGCTCATTTGCAAGTGAATAAAAACACAGATATCTCTGTAACTGTTTTTGCTTGTAGACAAAAGGAAGGTATTATTTTAATCAGCATGATGAGTCTTACCAGGCAGTAAGTCTGGATTAATAGTGTTGAACATGCTGTCAGACCTCTTTAAGGTAAATTGCCAAAAATAAAATATGAAGCAGCAAAGTTTGTGAAAATCAAAACTTTTGGTCATGACTGTAGATGTCAATAGGTCCTAGAGCTTCTGGAACGTTTTAGGTTGGTTCTAGTAGATAAACAGAAGTATATTGTTTCCATCTCACGTTCTTGCTTACAAATGGATCACTTATTTAGTATTATTCATAATGACCTCAGTGATAGAACCTGATAAGATTCAGGTACAGATTGCAGAAGTTTATGTACCATGTTCTAAGTGCCTCATATTTCATATCTTAAAATTGATTCTCTAATATAGTGTCTGAATCCAGCTAAAAAAATCTAATCATGATCGAATTGATGTCTTTTGCATTTCATAGTCCTAAAACTCCTGGAGAACTCTGGTAGACGTTTCCTCTTGTAAGTAGCTATCATGAACACTTGTGAACATACATGTTGCCTCTGTAATGAACAGATGCAAATGTATTTCGTAGGGAGTTTAGGGAAATGTAGTATCACCTGATGGCCATTTAAACTGATGCATGACTTGTGTCTATGCAATGACATTCATATGCCCTAATAGGAAATATGGACAGGGGTGATTGTATGGTACAAGTCCCTTTACTGTTATGATTTGGCTGGCAGAGTAGGAGTAGAGGGACCAGCAGAAAAGATGTCTGCCTTAGGCCTCTCTGCACACGACTGTATGGCTTTTTCAGTGTTTTGCGGTCTGTTTTTCACAGATTCGTTGTTTCGTTTTTTGTTTCCGCTGTGTTTCCGTTTCTGTTCCGTTGTTCCGTTTTTCCGTATGGCACATACAGTATACAGTAATTACATAGATAAAATTGGGCTGGGCATAACATTTTCAATAGATGGTTCCGCAAAAAACGGAACGGAAACGGAAGACATACGGATGCATTTCCGTATGTGTTCCTTTTTTTGCGGACCCATTGACTTGAATGGAGCCACGGAACGTGATTTGCGGGCAATAATAGGACATGTTCTATCTTTAAACGGAACGGAAAAACGGATATACGGAAACGGAATGCATACGAGTACATTCCGTTTTTTGCGGAATCCAGTGAAATGAATGGTTCCGTATACGGACCGTATTCGAACGCAAAAAACGGCCAGTAAACGGGGGGGGAAAAAACGGTCGGGTGCAGGAGGCCTTACAGAAGTTTTCTTTAATCTCAAAGCCCAACAGTTAAAAAGAAGCATTTTATCGAAAATGTAAAAAGACATGGAGTGGCACATCCAACAATCCACAGCATCTCTTGATTCTAAGTATTTTTTTTTTTTTTTTAAATGAACATGAATCTGTTTTTACACATTTTGATTAAATGGTATTAGTCCACTTGCTTTAAAGCAACCTCTTTTTAGTGGACCCTACTCCAGTTCCACATGAGCGTAACACAAGGGAATCCATGAGATGGCACTTCAGCCACGAGACCGATGACTTGAACTAGCACAGATCTCTACAATGCTTCCAGCCTTGGGCACAAGACCTGCAGCCTAGCCAAGACTGAGGGCCACAACATGGGTGCAGAAATAACTACTGACACCACACTCCCACAAAGCCATCCAAAAGTCTGTGCATACAGTACCTTGTCTTTTTTCTCTTTTTTTTTAATAAAGTTAATGTACCGTATATTGTTATATAGCCAAAAAGTCAACCCCCAACAAATGATAATTTTCTACCAGTAACTTTTAAACAGGCTGTAACTTAAAGGGAACCTGTCATCACATCTATTTAACTATACATATGCAACAAATGACATGTTGCTGCTGGTCACAGTGCACTGGTTTTAAAGTAGTGGAATATTATAGAAGATTTTGGTCTGTGATTATGAATTGGCTGATACACTTATTAAAAATTAAGTACTATAGCTTTCAACATTGCAGTAGCAGTGTAGCTCTCCACTGCAAATGGCTGCCAGCCTGACTGAGTTCAACCGACACACTCACTGCACTGACCCTGTCCTGTCTCTAGCTAAAACTATCCCTCTATCAACTAATTTATTCTAACTAGTTATTGTATTGTCCTGACACTAAACTAGCTGTGTCTGTGTTAAAAATGTCCTCTCTCTCTCTGTCAGATGTTCTATCACATTAGTGATAGTATCCTTGGGTGGGTTTATGACACTTGTCCTTATCGTCCTCCTGATTGGCTGAGGCTGACTGCAAACTATTATAAGCAAATCCACCAGCTAAGGCACCACCCGGGGTCAGTGGATCTTTTGATCTGTAAATGGTGGCTGGACATTTTGACCTTTTTTGTTCGAAAAAAAAAAACAAAGTTTCAGATTTTCTGGAATGCAAAGTTTTGTTGAAATAATAAGATACTCAGTTTGTTTAAAACCAATTTGCTAGTCGAGTCTTACCGGCCCTTTTGATGGATTATGCCACCAAATGGTCCCGACTGTTCAATTTCAGGAACTCATTGGAAAACCTATACAGTATTAGTGTTGATCACGAATATTCGAATCGCGAATAGCGGCACTTCGAGAATTCGCGAATATTTAGAATATCGCAAAATATATTCGCAATCGCAAATATTCATTTTTTTTTAAAATACCAGTTCATGGCGAATTTTTATGCGAATTTTTTAGGCGAAAGCGCAATCAAGAAAATAATGCTTAGAGATCATGAATTCGCGAATTCTCGAATATATGGCAAATTTTTCGCGAAATATCGCGAATTCTAATATTGCCCCTGCCGCTCATCACTATACAGTATCATGTCTCTTCCCAATGTACTTGTACTGAGTGGAGGAAAATAGTCTATTATTCCGTGTTTTTTCAGGGGAAGGAAGAGGGAGTAATTACATCACAAGCCTGTTCCTAATGACATTTTTCTGCATTATTACTTGGCAAGCCTTGTGTTATTTCTCAGCGGTGAATAATATTTAGTTATTCCTACTGTAGGAAACGACCATATATATGCTCTGAAATGCTCAAATCTAAAAAGTAAACAATAACTGAGGCTTATCTGTTAGATACAATAGTAAAGAAAGCAGACAAAATAAGAAACAATGCAACTTATATTATTATGGTTCCTTGCAGGCCTTTGTACGGCTTTAGGTTATGGGTACTGCACCACAGTTACCACTAACAGCTAGTTTGTGACCATTTTTTTTCTCTGTGGCAATTTATGTAAAAAATGAATCACCAATGCAAAGATTTAGAAAATAACCTTTTGATGTGTGTCTACATCTCTTATACAAGGCCATGTGACATGTTACTGGAGCTGCTGATCTATTTGTTATAGGCAGTGAGTGTGGACCCACTGTGTCTACTAACTGGTTTGGCTTTGGGCTAAACCTAAAGGCATTGTCCTGGTGGTCCCCTGGTATTCATCCTTCAACCCCCTATACAGAGATCGGGACTTCACTGCAGGGAACCAACCAGGCTGCCACCCCCTGGAGTAGTCCCTGTGTATAGGCAGCTGACCCAATGGGGTCAGAAACAACGGTGCAATGCACTGAGGGAAAAGCTATATTCGTAGTCAGGAGACAGACCGAAGTCAGGGCTTATCACCTTATGCTAGTAACTAGAGACTAGGTAACCTAAAGCTCAGAGACTCTCCCACTGGGAAGGTGCTTAAATACAAAGGGACTGCCAGCCCATTGGCTGTGGAAGAATTTGGATGTGTGGTAGCCCTTTATGAGATTGTCAGTGGGCATGTGTGCAACCTAAGGAACAGGCCAGAAGGCCTTACGAACTGGGATGTATGACTCAGCCTGTCATATTCATATTTAGGACGCCAGTGGCTAGGACTGCTATTGGCATGAAGGAGACAGAGGATGTGCCCGAACTGCAGCTCAGAAGGAAAGGCTGGCTGGGTGAGTACCATGGAGCCTGTGAGTAAGGATACCAGCACAACACCATTTTTACAAACTAATGGGTCATTTATCAAACTGGTGTAAAGTAGAACTGGCTTAGTAGCCCATTGCAACCAAGCACCTTCCACCTTCATTTTGTCTGCTCCTTTGAAAAATTAAAGGCAGAATCTGCTATTGGCAACTAAGCCAGGTCTACTTTACACCAGTTTTATAAAGCTCCCCCTATATCTTTGTTGTAAACATACCTGATCCTGCAGCAAAGCCAGCTGGAGACCACTAGTGAAGGCAGGGCCTACTGGTGAAGGGATGGGTCACTGGAAAGAAAAGGGCCACTAAAGAAGGAAGGATCTGCTAGAGAAGGGAGTGTCCACTAGAAAAGGAAAGGTGCACTAAAGAAAGAATGGTCCACTGGAGAAGAGATGGCCAACTAGAGAAGGAAGGGCCCAGTAGAGAAGGAAGAGCCCAGTAGAGAAGGGAAGGCCCACTAAAGAAGGGAGGGTCCAAAAGAGAAGGGAGGGCCCACTAGATTGGGGAGGGTCCATTAGAGAAGGGAGAACCCAACAGAGAAAGGAGGGCCTATGAAAGGAAGACAGGGTCCGTTTTTAATTGAAGGTATCTAATATTTGAATAGGATTTTCTTTCATAGAAGATGTGATAATGCTCTGGTATATAAATATATGTTTCTATAAGTGAGTATTATAAGAAGTAAAAGAAAAGATGAATAACAAGTGTTTTTTTTTCCAGTAAATTTACTGCTACTTTAAAAAAATAAAGCATAATAGAATGTATAATTTTGTTAGACTTGCCCTTACTGGCTTAAAGGGAGTCTTTCACCTATACTGACCGTTTTTGAACACTAACACTATTCTCAGCATTATAGTACTCATATGTGAATGCTACTTACTGTTTAGCTGCCCGTCGCTTATTTCCTTCAAAAAACACTTTAATCCAATATTCAAATTAGGTCTGAATGTGCCCAGGGGCGGCGTTCAAGCAGCCGGTGCCAGGTCCCTCTTCGTTATTCATATGAAACCCCTCCCCTTTAAACTCTCAGGTCGGTCCTAGGTTCTTCTTATTACCGCCTCCTTCAGTGTGAAATGCTGCGCCTGCGCCGTTCATCCGAATCGCCCGGCCTGCGCACAGCATTACCCATTATGGGCATCGGCATCCGAGCGTTTATTGGAAATGCGCCGGCCCCAACATCCCGATCTAGCCGGCGGAAGTAGCCGCCGGCTAGATCGGGATGTTGGGGCCGGCGCATGCGCAATAAACGCTCGGGTGCCGATGCCCATAATGGGTAATGCTGTGCGCAGGCGCGGCAAAAATGGTCAGTATAGGTGAAAGACTTCCTTTAAAAAAAAGCTTTGTGCCAAATTTATCAAAAGTCAAAGCACAGTTGATACATTTGTTGCATCTTAAAACTGTCTACAAATTTAGATCTACTGAGAATTTGCTTTTTCTTTTGTAGGAACTCATTGAAATTATTGAATTCCGCCCATTTTTATACTACTTTTGAAAAGTGAAGAGACTGGTGTAAAAACAACAAAAAGTCAATATTTAGGCGAAAAACAATGGTTTGTAAGGCTACTTTCACACTAGCGGCAGGACGGATCCGACAGGCTGTTCACCCTGTCAGATCCGGCCTGCTGCTATTTCGCCGTGCCGCCGGACTGCCGTCTCTGTCCCCCATTGACTATAATAGGGACAGAGGGCCGGAGCTCCGGTGCAGCACGGCAGTGCACGGTGAGAGGCCGCTGGACTAAAAGTACTGCATGTCTGACTTTTTAGTCCGGGCGGCCTTTTCACTGCGCACTGCCCTGCTGCGCCGGAGCTCCGCCCTCTGTCCCTATTATAGTCAATGGGGATGGAACGGCAGTCCGGCAGCACGGCGAAATAGCGGCAGAACGGATCCGACAGGGGTGAACAGCCTGTTGGATCCGTCCTGCTGCTAGTGTGAAAGTATCCTAAGGCGAAAATCAGTTTGCTAAATTATACATTCCCTCAAAGAATGATAACAATTACAATAAACAGATTTAGAAATGCATTGTATTAAATACAGCTATTAGGGCATGATGAGAGGTGTAGTTTTTCAACAGCTGGAGAACCACAGGTTGGAGATCACTGGTGTATAATACACTGGGTTGAATGAAATAAGTCAATGCATAAAGGGGCGTCGATTTGACTCTGTTGCTCAAGGGATCTCGGGTACCTGTAGCTGGCCCTGTCCTGCAGTAATGTATTATTCCACTGCATGTTACTCATTTTTTTTATACGTTTCTCATAATAAAAATAAAAATTAAAAAGTAACGATGATTTGCATTGCTGCATCCCAAAACGCCCATGTTATTAAAATGTAAATGTATGGTAAATGACCATGGAAAAAAATCTAAATTAACTGATTGCCATTTTTTGTTGCTTCAACCTCCCAAAAAATTGAAATTAAAGTGATCAAAAGGTCATACACACTCCAAAATGTTATCTATAAAAACTACAGATTACCTGCAACACTCTAGAACATAAATATGAAAAAGCTCTGGGGGTGGAGGACATGGTGATCTAAAGAAGAAATCATTTTTTTCAAGGTTTTAATTTTTTAAGTAAGGAAACACACAAAAAAAACTATAAAAATGTGGTATTGCTGTAATCGTTCTGACCTGGAGAATGAAAGTATTAGGTAGGTTTTACCACATTGGAACACCAGAAAAAGACTATGGAAGAATTAAGTTTTTGTCATTTCCACCCTATTTGGGCATTCTTGTCGCGCTAGTCACTACAATGTATGGCAATATTAAATGTACCAATTAGAAAGTGGAACTTGTCCACAAAAAAACAAGATGGCTATAAGAATGAAAATACTAGGGTTGAGGCTGGTATAAATGTCTATTCTGCACAAAGTACGGACAAGCCTTGGGGGATCCTTGCCTGGTTCATTTTAATAAACGTAAGCTTATCCACATTGGCTGCGGCCTGTGATAATGCTCTCTGCCGTGCTAAACACACGTTCACACTATACACTGGCTGCAGGGCAGGTCAGCACCTCCAAGGCTGACAAAGCTTTTCCACATTTTGGCCATGCTAACCCGGCCTTCTCAGGTGCTGGGTGGTGCCCCGGCTGGGTTGGCGACCTCTTCCACCTCCTCTGCCTTTGCCTGTGCTTCCACTGAGCCCCCGCTGTCAGGTGGGAATGCCATCATCAGCGTGCGCTTGTAGTCGCGCATCTTTCGATCAGTAACAGATGTTTTTCACTAAATTTAGTTCCCTGTCAGCAATGCAGAGCAGGGGTTTCATTCACGGCTAAAGGGGGTTCAATGTCACCAGCAATAGAACAGACGATTTGATAGATTTATGGTAAATAAATGTAAAATGTCACCCGACAATTGAAAATAAGATTTTTTTTCAATTTAGGGCACTAAAATTGGCACTATTGTGCATTAAAATGGCTCTAAAAATGGCCCTTGAAAAGGCTAGAGGGTTGTAAAAGGCAGTAAAATGTGCTTAAGAGCATGGCAACTGCTCTGCAAACAAATGTGGGATAGGGAAATAACTTAAAATAAAATAACTAAAAATTACAAATTATTAACCTGCAACTCAGAGAAGGAGGTGGATATGGAGTCGGAGGTTGAGGAGGCGGTGAATGTGGTGTTGTAGGTGGAGGCAGCAATGGAGGAGGAGGAGGAGGAGGCAGCCAACAATGTTTTTTTTGTTTTGTTTTTGTTTTTTTTATTGGGGTAGGTAGCCCCCAAAATATTGGGACAAATAAAAAAAAAAGAAAACAAAGAATCATTGCACTTGACTTGAAGTACAAGAATGTATGTTTGATGTGGTATAAATGTCTATTCGGCACAAGGTACAGACAAGTCTTGTGGGATCCAAGCGCTGGTTCATTTTAATGAAAGGCGAGCTTTGTCCACGTTGGCTGTGGACAGGCGGCTGCGCTTGTCTGTGATGACGCCTCCTGCCGTGCTAAACACACGTTCAGAGAGTAAACTGGCTGCATGGCAGGCCAGCACCTCCAAGGCATACAGGGCAAGCTCTGGCCATGTGGACAATTTGGAGACCCAGAAGTTGAATGGGGCAGAACCATCAGTCAGTACGTGTAGTCGTGTGCACAGGTACTGTTCCACCATGTTGTTCAAATGCTGCCTCCTGCTAACACTCTCCATATCAGTGGTTGTTGCGGCGAGGTGACAAAGCTTGTCCACATGTCGGCCATGCTAACCCTGGCCTTCTGAGGTGCTGGCGCTGACACAGCTGCATTGGCGACCTCTTCCTCCTCCCCTGCCTTCGCCTGTGCTTCCACTTGTCCCCCGGGGGTCAGTCAGGGAATGCTCTCAGGATCGCATCTACCAGCGTGCGCCTGTAGTCGCGCATCTTCCGATCACGCTCCAGTGAGGGAATTAAGGACGGCACATTGTCTTTGTAATGGGGATCCAGCAGGGTGGCCACCCAGTAGTCAGCACACGTTAAAATGTGGGCAACTCTGCAGTCGTTGCGCAGGCACTGCAGCATGTAGTCGCTCATGTGTGCCAGGCTGCCCAGAGGTAAGGACAAGCTGTCCTCTGTGGGGAGGCGTATCGTCTGCATTCCTCCGTATCCCCCCAGCCACGCACCAGTAATGGCCCGAGCTGCGTTGGATGCCACCCCACTGTGAACATGCTTCATCCCATCCTCCTCCTTCTCATCCTCCTCCTCCTTGTCCTCCATTAGTGGGCCCTGCTGGCCAAATTTGTACCGGGCCTCTGCTGTTGCAAAAATCCTCTTTCTGAGCCACTTCTAAAAGACTGGTCTGAAAGTGTTAGAGATGACCCCTCTTCATCCTCCTCGTTTTCCTGGGGCCACATCCTCTTCCATCATCGCCCTAAGTGTTTTCTCAAGGAGACATAGAAGTGGTATTGTAACGCTGATAACGGCGTCATCGCCACTGGCATGTGGTGGAGTACTCGAAACAGCGCAACAGGGCACACAGGTCTCGCATGGAGGCCCAGTCATTGGTGGTGAAGTGGTGCTGTTCTGCAGTGCGACTGACCCGTTGCGTGGTGCAGCTAAAAAATCCACTATGGCCTGCTGCTGCTCGCACAGTCTCTCCAGCATGTGCAAGGTGGAGTTCCACCTGGTGGGAACGTCGCATATGAGGCAGTGAGCGGAAGGCCGAAGTTACGCTGTAGAGCAGACAGCGAGCAGCGGCAGGATGAGAACGCCGGAAGTGCGCACAGACGGCCCGCACTTTATGCAGCAGCTCTGACGTGTCGGGGTAGTTGTGAATGAATTTCTGCACACCAAATTCACCACATGCGCCAGGCAAGGGATGTGCGTCAAACCGGCTAGTCCCAGAGCTGCAACGAGATTTCGCCCATTATCGCACACCACCAGGCCGGGCTTGAGGCTCACTGGCAGCAACCACTCGTCGGTCTGTTGTTCTATAGCCCGCCACAACCCTGCGCGTGTGGGGGCCTGTCCCCCAAACACATCTGTTTCAGAACGGCCTGCTGACGTTTACCCCTGGCTGTGCTGAAGTTGGTGGTGAAGGTTTGTCACTGACCGGATGAGGAGGTGGTAGAAGAAGAGGAGGAAGAGGAGGCAACAGGAGCAAAGAATGATGCCCTGCGATCCTGGCGGAGGAAGGACATGGCGCCAAACAGCTCTCCGCCTGGGGCCCAGTCCGCCACTACATTTACCCAGTGTGCAGGTTAGGGAGATATAGCGTCCCCTGGCCGTGCTTACTGGTCCATGTATCTGTGGTTAGGGTGGACCTTGCCACAGATGGCGTTGCGCAATGCACACTTGAGTTTATCCGATACTGGTTGTGCAGGGAGGGCATGGGCTCCCTTGGAGAAGTAGTGGCGGCTGGGAACGACGTACTGTGGAACAGCAAGCGACATGAGCTGTTTGAAGCTGTCCGTCTCCATGAGAACGCCTGAAGTGTGCACAGACGGCCCGCACTTTATGCAGCAGCTCTGACATGTCGGGTAGGGTTGTGAATGAATTTCTGCACCACCAAATTCAGCACATGCGCCAGGCAAGGGATGTGCGTCAAACCGGCTAGTCCCAGAGCTGCAACGAGATTTCGCCCATTATCGCACACCACCAGGCCGGGCTTGAGGCTCACTGGGCAGCAACCACTCGTCGGTCTGTTGTTCTATACCCCGCCACAACTCCTGCGCGGTGTGGGGGCCTGTCCCCCAAACACATCCGTTTCAGAACGGCCTGCTGACGTTTACCCCTGGCTGTGCTGAAGTTGGTGGTGAAGGTTTGTCGCTGACACGGATGAGGAGGGGGGTAGAAGAGGAGGAGGAAGCCGAGTAGGAAGAGGAGGCAACATGGAGGCAAAAGAATGATGCCCTGCGATCCTTGACGGAGGGAAGGACATTGCGCCAAACAGCTCTCCGCCTGGGGCCCAGGCCACCACTACATTTACCCAGTGTGCAGTTAGGGAGATATAGCGTCCCTGGCCGTGCTTATTAGTCACGTATCTGTGGTTTAGGTGGACCTTGCCACAGATGGTCGTTGCGCAGTGCACACTTGATTTTATCCGATACTTGGTTGTGCAGGGAGGGCACGGCTCTCTGGAAAAGTAGTGGCGGCTGGGAACACGGACTGTGGGACAGCAAGCGACATGAGCTGTTTGAAGCTGTCCGTCTCCACCAGCCTGAATGAACAGCATTTCAAAGGCAAGCAGTTTAGAAATGCTGGCATTCAGGGCCAGGATCGAGGGTGGCTAGGTGGGAATTTACGTTTTCTCTCAAAGGTTTGTGAGATGGAGAGCTGAACGCTTCCGCGTGACATGGTGGAGATGCTTGGTGACGGAGGTGGTGTTGTTGGTGGCACATCCTCTGTTTGCTGGGCGGCAGGTGCCAACGTTCCTCCAGAGGCGAGGAAGAGGCCGAGGCAGCAGCAGAAGAGTGAGCAGGAGGGGCCTGAGCCCTTTCTTGGTTTTGAAGGTGCTTACTCCACTGGCAGCCGTGTCTCTCATGTAGATGCCTGGTCATGCCGGTTGTGCTAAAGGTTCAGAACGTTAATGCCTCGCTTCAGGCTCTGATTGCCCAGCGTGCAAACCACTCGGGTCTTGTCATCAGCACATTGTGTGAAGAGAGAGTGCCACGCCAGGGAACTCCTTGAAGCTGCCTGTGGTGTGTTCGGTCCATGGGGACGGGGGCCAGTAGCAGGCCAACTGTTTTGGCGACGGCTGCTCTGCTATTGCACCCTGCTCCCGCTTTTGCTACGCTGTTGGCTCGGTCTCACCACTGCCTCTTCCTCCAAACTCTAAAAGTATGTGGCATGACCTTGATTCCATGTGGGGTCTAGGACCTCATCGTCCCCTGAATTATCTTCCACCCAGTCTTCCCTCCCTTCCTTCTTTTCAGTCTGCACACTGCAGAAAGACGCAGCAGTTGGCCCCTGTGTTTCATCATCATCAGAGACGTGCTGAGGTGGTATTCCCATGTCCTCATCAGGAAACATAAGTGGTTGTGCGTCAGTGGCATTCTATGTCTTCCCACCCCTGGGGAATGGCTAGGTGGATGCCTTGGGAAACCCTGCCAGCAGAATCTTCAAATAGCATAAGAGACTGCTGCATGACTTGAGGCTCAAACAGGTTCCCCGATATGCACGGGGGTGATGTGACAGACTGATGGGCATGGTTTTCAGGCGCCACCTGTGCACTTTCTGCAGAAGACTGGGTGGGAGATAATGTGAACGTGCTGGATCCACTGTCGGCCACCCAATTGGACTAGCGCCTGTACTTGCTCAGGCCTTACCATCCTTAGAACAGCATTAATATCGATGTAGATTCTGGCAGCTACTGTGTAGTGTCCCACTACGTAAGGGTGGGCACTACACAAGGGGTCAATTTGGTCACGTTGTTCTCCACCTCCTGTGGAACATGGTTATGGTATTTTATATTGCATTGTAATGTATAATGTCATGTTGTCTCCTGTGTACCAGGCCTGTTAGGGGTGTAGTTCCTCCTCCTAGGCAGTAGAGGGAGCTAGGGAACCCCTAGTATATATAGACAGGTCTAGACCAGAGAGAGGGTGTGTAGTCAGAAGCCAGTGTGCACTTTTACCAGAATTTCGCTGGGAAGCAGCTTCTGACATGCAGCTAGATAGCCCAGGCTCCTAGCTTGCTTCCAGGGGAAGAAGTTACCTCCTGAGGATATATAGTACCTTACCAAGTACAGTGCAGAGCCACTTTGATCCAGCCAAATAGAAAGCTGAAGGGCAGAAGGATATTTACAGCAAGAAGATATATACCTAAGGAAGTTTTCCCTACCCAAGGATAAAGCCAGCAATAGAGCATACGGTCCTTGGTGAAAGCCAGACAGGATCTGAGGAAAGTACAGCCTGATCTGTAAGTGTTTATTCCCTCTGTGCATCTTGCAAAGACTTTGTCTGCCATTTGCATGAAGCCTGCCTGTATTCAACATGGTACATGTGGAACTAACTGAAGACTGTATTAGTTGAACTGTTCAGTAAAAAGAAGTTCTGGTTCACTGCAACTTTGTGTACCTCAATTATTCCTACAACAAATCGGTGTGCCACCGTTACCCGGCACTGGCATTACGAACTATAAGGGATCTTGCCACCGGCACATTAAACTTCCAACACCCAAGGCACCTCACCTACAACCTGGCCTGGTTCCTATACACAGTGAGTGCCTCAGAGGATTCATGTGCCAGCCTCTCCATCACTGCTGGTACGTCTGCCCAGGGTAAATAAAAACTGTGAGTACCAAGAGCAACCCCGTTTTGCCTATTAACCGTGACCTCACATTCGCTCACCCTGCAGGACTGGCGCACTGCATATTTTGGCATCACGAACAGGATACAGAATATTCCTACGCCATAGTGGAATTTGAACTGTGTGCCATTATTGCCTATAAAGTGATAAATGCCCTATCTGTTTATTTGAAAATTGTTGGGGCCAAAGAACTGTGAAAAATCGCGGTGTGAATACTGTATATTGAGGACTGTTTGCCACTTCATAAGTCACCGCTTGCTGTCAGTGAATTGACAGCCTTATGCTTAAAGATGGCCGCCTAAGCTGAGTGAATTATTGCTGCGCCATCTCTGTGTTGTATTGGCGGGAAGAATTTGGAGCCATCTGCTGAAGAGAGCGGAAGGACTGTATTTTCGCGGCCACCGCCTTTAATTTGCATGTCTGCCAGGATGGACTCCGCCTCCTGTTGAAGTACCGAGGAGGCGGCCTCCCGGAGCAGTGGAAGGTCTTGTGTGAAGTCCTACCTGCCACCCAGTTGTGTTCAGAAAAGGGATCGAGCATGTTGCAGAGGGGAGAGTCTCCAGCCGGAATGGCCTTACCTGTAAGCAAGACCCCAGAGCCTACAATGAGGGAAGAGAGAGAAGGCACCGCCTGCCTATACTGCAGGATCGGAGAGGCCACCCTGCTTCCCACCACAGTCACAGCCCGAGCCGTGCCTTGGCTCGCGTGATGGATTTATAAAGCCCTCTGCGCAATGGCCCTTGTTGATGGCCGAGATACGCGCCGCGGCAATACAAAAGACGACCAGGAAAAAAACTTACTTCGAAGAACTCGCGAAGACGGTGTACAAACGTCACGTGAATACTCAGCCCCATCTGGAGAGAAGGATGGGAGTGGTGGTAACGTTTGATAAAAGCCGGGGTTTTGGGTTCATCAAAGACTACTCCACAGGCCGAGACCTTTTTGTGAATCGGAAGTCTGTAAAGTCCAGCTACCTACCCAAACATTTGCACAACCTCCGCGAAGGAGAAGAAGTGGAGTTCACCCCCGCCGAGGGCCTGAGAGGTCCGTATGCCACAGCAGTAGCCCGTCCCAAGCCGGGACCAGAGGATTGGGAAGAGCCTGAGGAGCCCACCAGTCCGGAATGTGAGCAAGAGCGCCCGGTGGAACCTGCTCACAATACGTACCAGGAGAGGGGTTCTTCGCCGGCCCCAATATCTTCTGGCAGCCTACAGTGCTGGAGAAACAGGTGAGTCCCTATCCCTCACCTGAGTTGCCCCGCAGGGAGAAGACACAAGCGGATATGGAAAACATGCAGAAGTTCCATGAGACCCTTGATGCCCTGCGATGAGGAAAGAGTTGCGACCCCGCACCTGAGCCTGCTGCAACTGTACCGGATCCCTGCAATGGAGCATCACCTGAGAGACTGGAGGACCAGATCGCCAGGCTAGAAATCGATCCTTCATGGCCTGCGCCAACTTGCTGCGTCCAAAGTGGCACCCACACCACCGACAGTAGCGATTCATCCAAGAACTCTGATGTCCCCGGGCCTGCAGTGAAAGATCCCGTTGTCCCTAGCTCAGCAACTACCATCGCCGTGCCCGAGAAACTCTGTTACACCAGGAGTCGGGTCCGTCGCATAAAGCCAGCGACACCCAGACCATGGAGCCTCTGCAGTGTTAACCCCAGGCTTGCGGAGCCTGTGCAATTGACAGGCCCATTTATTCTACAGTTGCCTGCTAATACCATTTTGTGGGCCCAGCCAAGTATTGATCCACACAGGCCACGACTGAGAGCTGAGCCAGAATGCACCACATCTGATTGACCAGTATGAACTGGATACATACCTGTGAGTAGGCCTGATAGGCCATAACTGCTGAAGGACCCATATATGTTGAATTTAACTGTTTCAGGACAGGAGTCCTATGTTTTGGCCCAATGAGCTGCTGCCAGTTACCCACGGCCCAGTGGTAGTTGAAAGGCCACTGAGAATACCAATAGCTCTATTGCCATACTGTTTACCAGGACATCTTGCCTGCTTTAAAGTGCTAATCCAAGTTGTGCCTGCTGTTTTTGTTTTGCACCTTTACCCCCTTTAACCCCCTTTTCAGGTTGATCAGGGGCTATTACAGCACTACTTTTATCTACCAGGACTTGCCAGGGGAAAGTATCCCTGAGAAGTAGAGTTCTGTGTTGTGACTTTTATATGCAAACTTAATTCAAGAACTGTGCCCAGAGATGACCACAATGCATGTGGGCCTCTGAGATGCTGTTTTATGGGACTATTGTATTTTATTATTATGGACTATCCTGGTTATTCCTGATACGCTGTACCAGGTCAGCGCCCCTGTTCCCTATATTATCCTGTGTGAAGAGAAACGACGCCCCTTTTCCACCGCACCTGTTCCTTTGCTAGCGGAGCTGCCTGATATTTTCCTTGCAAATGTAGTGATTGTGTATATATAAGTATGTTAAAAATAATTAACCGCCAATATAAACCCTGATGTAGGGTATTGCACTCTATTTTTAAAAAAAAACTCTATCTGACAGCGGTATTTGTAGCCTAAATATGACAGTCACCGATGCACGTGTAATCAAAGATGACCAGTATATGAACAAATTTTTTTTTTTAACCACATTAACCTAATGGGCGTATTTGTGGCCTAAATGTGACTGTAATCAATGCACGTTTAATCAAAAATGACCAGTATATGGAAAAAACGTTTTTTGTTAACCGCAGTAACCTAATGGCCGTATTTGTGGCCAAAATGTGACTGTAATCAATGTACGTTTAATCAAAGATGACTAGTATATGAACAAACGTTTTTTTTTAAACCGCAGTAACCAAATGGCCGTATTTGTGGCCTAAATGTGACTGTAATCAATGCACGTTTAATCAAAAATGACCAGTATATGAACAAACTTTTTTTAAACCGCAGCAACCTAATGGCCGTATTTGTGGCCTAAATGTGACTGTAATCAATGCACGTTTAATAAAAAATGACCAGTATATGATCAAACTTTTTTTTTTAATCGCAGTAACCTAATGGCCGTATTTGTGGCCTAAATATGACTGTAATCAATGCACGTTTAATCAAAAATGACCAGTATATGAACAAACGTTTTTTTAAACCGCAGTAACCTAATGGCCGTATTTGTGGCCTAAATGTGACTGTAATCATTGTACGCTTAATCAAAGATGACCAGTATATTAACAAAGTTTTTTTAAACCGCAGTACCCTAATGGCCGTATTTGTGGCCTAAATGTGACTGTAATCAATGTACGTTTAATCAAAAATGACCAGTATATGAACAAACGTTTTTTTTTTTAAACCGCAGTAACCTAATGGCCGTATTTGTGGCCTAAATGTGACTGTCACCTATGCACGTTTAATCAAAGATGACAGTATATGAAAAAAAAGGGTTTTTTTAACCGCAGTAACCTAATGGCCATATTTGTGGCCTAAAATGTGACTGTAATCAATGCACGTTTAAACAAAAATTACCAGTATATGAACAAACGTTTTTTGTTACCCGCAGTAACCTAATGGCCGTATTTGTGGCCTAAATGTGACTGTAATCAATGCACGTTTAATAAAAAATGACCAGTATATGAACAAACTTTTTTTTTAAACCGCAGTAACCTAATGGCCGTATTTGTGGCCTAAATGTGACTGTCACCTATGCACGTGTAATCAAAATGACCAGTATATGAACAAACTTTTTTTTTAAACCGCAGTAACCAAATGGCTGTATTTGTGGACTAAATGTGACTGTAAATAATGCACGTTTAATAAAAAATGACCAGTATATGAACAAACATTTTTTTTAAACCGCAATAACCTAATGGCCATATTATTGGCCTAAATGTGACTGTCACCTATGAACGTTAATCAAAGATGACCAGTATATGAAAAAAAGTTTTTTTTTAACCGCAGTAACCTAATGGCCGTATTTTGGCCAAAATGTGACTGTAATCAATGCACGTTTAATAAAAATGACCAGTATATGAACAAACCGTCTTTTTTAACTGCAGTAACCTAATGGCCGTATTTGTGGCCTAAATGTGACTGTAATCAATGCACGTTTAATCAAAAATTACCAGTATACAGGGAGTGCAGAATTATTAGGCAAGTTGTATTTTTGAGGATTAATTTTATTATTGAACAACAACTATGTTCTCAATGAACCCAAAAAACTCATTAATATCAAAGCTGAATATTTTGGAAGTAGTTTTTAGTTTGTTTTTTAGTTTTAGCTATTTTAGGGAGATATCTGTGTGTGCAGGTGACTATTACTGTGCATAATTAGTAGGCAACTTAACAAAAAACAAATATATACCCATTTCAATTATTTATTTTTATTAGTGAAACCAATATAACATCTCAACATTCACAAATATACATTTCTGACATTCAAAACAAAACAAAAACAAATCAGTGACCAATATAACCACCTTTCTTTGCAAGGACACTCAAAAGCCTGCCATCCATGGATTCTGTCAGTGTTTTGATATGTTCACCATCAACATTGCGTGCAGCAGCAACCACAGCCTCCCAGACACTGTTCAGAGAGGTGTACTGCTTTCCCTCCTTGTAAATCTCACATTTGATGATGGACCACAGGTTCTCAATGGGGTTCAGATCAGGTTGACAAGGAGCCCATGTCATTAGATTTTCTTCTTTTATACCCTTTCTTGCCAGCCACACTGTGGAGTACTTGGACGCGTGTGATGGAGCATTGTCCTGCATGAAAATCATGTTTTTCTTGAAGGATGCAGACTTCTTCCTGTACCACTGCTTGAAGAAGGTGTCTTCCAGAAACTGGCAGTAGGACTGGGAGTTGAGCTTGACTCATCCTCAACCCGAAAAGGCCCCACAAGCTCATCTTTGATGATACCAGCCCAAACAAGTACTCACCTCCACCTTGCTGGCGTCTGAGTCGGACTGGAGCTCTCTGCCCTTTACCAATCCAGCCACGGGCCCATCCATCTGGCCCATCAAGACTCACTCTCATTTCATCAGTCCATAAAACCTTAGAAAAATCAGTCTTGAGATATTTCTTGGGCCCAGTCTTGACGTTTCAGCTTGTGTGTCTATTTCAGTGGTGGTCGTCTTTCAGCCTTTCTTACCTTGGCCATGTCTCTGAGTATTGCACACCTTGTGCTTTTGGGCACTCCAGTGATGTTGCAGCTCTGAAATATGGCCAAACTGGTGGCAAGTGGCATCTTGGCAGCTGCACGCTTGACTTTTCTCAGTTCATGGGCAGTTATTTTGCGCCTTGATTTTTCCACACGCTTCTTGCGACCCTGTTGACTATTTTTAATGAAACGCTTGATTGTTCGATGATCACGCTTCAGAAGCTTTGCAATTTTAAGAGTGCTGCATCCCTCTGCAAGATATCTCACTATTTTTGACTTTTCTGAGCCTGTCAAGTCCTTCTTTTGACCCATTTTGCCAAAGGAAAGGAAGTTGCCTAATAATTATGCACACCTAATATAGGGTGTTAATGTCATTAGACCACACCCCTTCTCATTACAGGGATGCACATCACCTAATATGCTTAATTGGTAGTAGGCTTTCGAGCCTATACAGCTTGGAGTAAGACAACATGCATAAAGAGGATGATGTGGTCAAAATACTCATTTGCCTAATAATTCTGCACGCAGTGTATGAACAAATGTTTTTTGTTAACCGCAGTAACCTAATGGCTGAATTTGTGGCCTAAATGTGACTGTAATCAATGTACGTTAATCAAAGATAACTAGTATATGAACAAACGTTTTTTTTTAACCGCAGTAACCAAATGGCCGTATTTGTGGCCTAAATGTGACTGTAATCAATGCAAGTTTAATCAAAAATGACCAGTATATGAACAAACATTTTTTTTTAAACCGCAGTAACCTAATGGCAGTATTTGTGGCCTAAATGTGACTGTCACCTATGCACGTGTAATCAAAGATGACCAGTATATGAACAAACGTTTTTTTTTAAACCGCAGTAACCAAATGGCCGTATTTGTGGCCTAAATGTGACTGTAAATAATGCACGTTTAATAAAAAATGACCAGTATATGAACAAACGTTTTTTTTTAAACCGCAATAACCTAATGGCCGTATTTGCGGCCTAAATGTGACTGTCACCTATGAACGGTTAATCAAAGATGACCAGTATATGAAAAAAAGTTTTTTTTTAACCGCAGTAACCTAATGGCCGTATTTGTGGCCAAAATGTGACTTAAATCAATGCACGTTTAATTAAAAATGACCAGTATATGAGCAAACGGTCTTTTTAACTGCAGTAACCTAATGGCCGTATTTGTGGCCTAAATGTGACTGTTTCCTATGCACGTTTAATCAAAGATGACCAGTATATGAACAAACGTTTTTTTTAACCGCAGTAACCTAATGGCCGTATTTGTGGCCTAAATGTGACTGTAATCAATGCACGTCTAATCAAAAATGACCATTATATGAACAAACTCTTTTTTTTAAACCGCAGTACCCTAATGGCCGTATTTGTGGCCTAAATGTGACTGTAATCAATATACGTTTAATCAAAAATGACCAGTATATGAACAAACGTTTTTTTTTTTAAACCGCAGTAACCTAATGGCCGTATTTGTGGCCTAAATGTGACTGTCACCTATGCACGTTTAATCAAAAATGACCAGTATATGAAAAAAAGTTTTTTTTTAGCCGCAGTAACCTAATGGCCGTATTTGAGGCCTAAATGTGACTGTAATCAATGCACGTTTAATAAAAAATGACCAGTATATGAACAAACGGTCTTTTTTAACCGCAGTAACCTAATAGCCGTATTTGTGGCCTAAATGTGACTGTCACCTATGCACGTTTAATCAAAGATGACCAGTATATGAACAAACTGTTTTTTTAACCTCTGTAACCTAATGGCCGTATTTGTGGCCTAAATGTGACTGTCACCTATGCACGTGTAATCAAAGATGACCAGTATATGAAAAAAGTTTTTTTTTAACCGCAGTAACCTAATGGCCGTATTTGTTGCCTAAATTGACTGTCACCTATGCACGTGTAATCAAAGATGACCAGTATATGAACAAAAATTTTTTATTAACCGCAGTAACCTAATGGCCGTATTTGTGGCCTAAATGTGACTGTCACCTATGCACGTGTAATCAAAGATGACCAGTATATGAACAAAAAGGTTTTTTAAGCACAGTCAGCAAAAAAGCTGTATTTCTGGATTAGCAGACATGCAGATAGATAGTGCTGGTGCACTATCGTTGCATAAAATGGCTGCCGATTAGGTATTGATAGTGACTGAAGTGAAAAAAAGTTTGTTTTCAGCAGAAGTTGGCTCAGTGCATGTTTAAAAAAATTGTGCACTGCACCCACAAAACACATTGGATTTAGATCGCTGAGTGAAAAAGGCAGTTCTTCTTAATATTTCTCCCTGATCTCTCCCTGACAGCAGCTGCAGCTTCTCCCTACACTAATCAGAGCAGAGTGACAGGCGGTGCTACGTGACTCCAGCTTAAATAGAGGCTGGGTCACATGCTGCAGTTGGCCAATCACAGCCATGCCAATAGTAGGCATGGCTGTGATGGCCTTTTGGGGCAAGTAGTATGACACTTGTTGATTGGCTGCTGTGCAGCCTTTCAAAAAGCACCAAGAAAGCGCCGAACACCGAACCCGAACTTTTACGTCAATGTTCGGGTCCCGAAAAAGCGAAAGTTCGGTACGAACCCGAACTTTACAGTTCGGGTTCGCTCAACTCTAGAAAATACAAAATGTTATGTCTCCGGGAATGCAAGGAGTAAAAAACGAAAACACAAAAACTGAAAAATCTATGGGTCTTTATGGGTCATGATGGGTCATGATGGGTCATCATAGTGGCAAAAGTGTTCAAAAGTTCTTCTAAGTGCATCTAAAAAAAAATCACTATATAAAAGGAAAAATACTTTATCCACCTAAATATGCTCACATCCCAGTAACATTTTATATGAAGTGCAGAGAAGGAAGGAACAGTCATTAATAGAGATTAGCTAAATGATTCTAAAGTTGGGAAACTAGACCTGAATTTTTGAAAACGTTCTGATTCCACCGAAACCAAACAGAGAAATAGTTGGCCAATTTAGACCTGAATCGAATTTTAAGAAATTCGCTCAACTCTAGTCACAAAGTTAAAGGGAACCTGTCATCAACTTTATGCTGCCCATACTAACGGCAGCATAAAGTAGAGACAGGTGAGTTGATTTCAGCAGTCTGTCATTTAAAAGTTAAAAGTAAGTGGTTGCCGAGAACCAACATCACAATCATTGCAGACTAGGTCTGGAAAAGAGTCACGGCCACCTGAGAAGAGTCATGGTTATTCATAAATTCCTGCTCTCCCTGTCCACCCTGCTGATGACTGACAGTCTTCTACCTATTTTTCTCCCTTTCTTTCTAGGAGAGAACTGCCAATCATCAGCAGATGGGTGAGAGAGCAGGAGATTATGAATAACTCTGACTCAAGTAGATTTGACTCTTTTCAAGGCCTGTGCTGTAATCATTATGATGATGGTTCTCAGCAACCACACAGCTGAGATCAGCATTTCTTTCAGTATTTTATGCAGCCCTCAGTGAGGTCAACATAAAGTTGATGACAGGTTCCCTTTAAGTAAATTCTCGGAAAAGATAAAAAGTTTCTTGAGTTTATGTAGGCAGGAAATGTAAATAAACCCAAAATCTTATGCTTGATTATGCAAGGTCTGAATGGAAACTCAATAGGCATTCATGAGGAAAGCCCTGGACTTCTTGTTTTCATCCATATGAATAGTCAGATTTACAGCCGATAGAACACAAAATAAAAAGCTTTCTCAATAGTTGCACCAGACGTTCCTTCTCCTTCCCTAATGGGGAGTGGATGTTCAGTTCTGACTGTGTTCTGGCCTGATACTGACAAACAGGGCAATGTATCACGCTGTAATGCCTCCACACAGATGGCTGCTTCACGGTCTGTGGTGTATTCCAATCCATTGCACACTATTAGATAATAGCTGGCAGGCTTCGGATGTCCTAGTGTGAGCCATGACTGTACAGCCTAATGAACTCAACACAAACTCGGCAACTTAATGAGCACTTGGCACCAAAACACAATCTTCTCTGCCTCACCGCACCTATTAATCAGCTAGCGCATGTTTATGTATGGGATAACTTCAGCCAACCATTCCATCTTCTTAGGCTGATACTTTATATGTAGATAGTTAACAGTTAAGGATTTTATCCTGTTGTAAGCATGTGGTCTCATAGGACAAGTAAGTGGTTGCATTGGTAAGAATCTCATTTCCATCATCTACAGTATCTTTCCAAATATCTGCTTGTAAGCCGCTCAACCTTATTAGATGTCTACCTTTTCTACATGAAAGACTCAGTTCGTATCTCATTTTTCAGACATGTCAGCAGAATACCCCAGGGGTATTCATGAACATATAATCCAAAGTGCCCATAAGCCTCCAGGCAGAATATTCTTTCGGCATACACTAGGCTGGTATGTGTCGCCATACTTTGTTGTAACTGTACAGAAAGGCATGGTCTTCCAGGCTTTTCTATAGTGTAGGGCATAGAGGCATACATCAAGGGAATATGTTGTAGAAATACTCCCTGAATATACCTCTGGAGGACTCTGCTGCGGCCTCCCTTTCCATTCATCACGGGATCACTCTTCACCACCAGCATATAGTACCTCTTTATGTACTCCAGCAAACTTCACCTGCTTCCCAGAGTCACTCAGAATGTCCACCATGCAATTTGATATTTTACTGGTATATGGATCTCCAGCCCATTCCAGGTATCAGGTGAAATACTAGGCTCTTCTGTTTCATTTATCCTTATGCTGACTATTCCCCATATCTGCTACTGATTGGTGATAATGCTGATCACTGACTTTTAAAACTTTAGATGCCATAATCAATTGCGACCATGACACCTGAGTGTTATTTTATGGAAGTGCTGAAGGTTAGGCGTGTTCATAATAACATCATGACAGGTCCTTCACCCCTTGAGAGTATTGAGGGGACTTGCAGGAGAAGCATCTCCCTCCAGCCTCACTGCTCCTACAATGTCACTCTGGAAGTCAATTGTGACCATAACACCAAAACGTGGTTTTCCAGCAAAGCTGCTCTACCGGTAACCGAATGGCAGCGTTGGGCCTTGCTTGTCATAGCTAAGTTCCTGTGATGCCTTTTCTGTGGCAGGGCTTGATAGGAATATAGTGATGCTCCCAGAGACTGTAATGATAAATCATCAGACAATCGCATGTTTGAGTTCATTAAGGGGACTAAAAATAAAATATAAAAAATGTTAATTATTTTCAAAAATATACAAAAAGTCAAAAAGGTCTAAAAATTAAAAAAATCACCCCTTTCCCCATTTTACAAATAAAAATAAATAAACATAAAAAAGAAAGATTTTTTTGTATGTTTTTTCACCTTATTTAGATTTTCTTTTTCAGGCTTTCTTCTATATTGTATGTGATAGTAATTAGCAATAGAAAGTACAACTTATTCCACAAAAAACAAGCTAACATGCGGCTATGTGAACAGAAAAATAAAAAAAAAGTATGGCTTTGGGAAGGCAGGGGGTAAAATAATAAAAATGAAGAATTGGAAAATCACAGTGTAAGGAAGGGGTTAACAATGCTGATGCCAGTGGAGGAGAGTGATAAAGGGGCAATTGTGCTGGGCAGTATTTTGTGCTGCGTTGAGGCATTTTTTCGGTGCTGCTGGGGAGATATTTTGTTCTGCATGGCAGTATTATGAGCTTTATCATGGTATGTGTTGATGTTGGGGTTGGGTAATGTACCACTCTGACCATGTGATTAGACATTTCTGTCATGCAATTTTATTGTATTTTTTGCATTGATGGTTTACATAGGGGCATGGTCAAGTTAAGCAAAATATGCTGCAGCATGCACTGTGCAGCATTATTTTTACACAATATCATTTGTGGGCTGGTGGTGACTGTGTGTCAGTGCTGCTTAGCAATCCCAGTCTAGCCCTGATCATAAGCTGTCTAGACTATTGCAACATCCTTCTTTGTGGTTCTTCTTTAACAGTCTTGCTTCTCTCAATTTGATCCTCAGCTAAGCTGGATAGTCCATGCATCCCATTGATCTACGACCATTTCACTTGTTTGCCAACTGTTTACTTGCTACCCTTCGCGAAAAGTAGCTATGGTTGAAGCAGGGGAATCGGCTGCTTTGGGGTCCAAACTAAGAAGGGGCCCACCCAGGAGGAGGACTAAGAGATTTTATTGTCACAGCCCCCTCAACAGTATTATAAAATACTATATACAGTGACACTGTAGGAAATAGACGGTGCGGCTGCCGGGGGTCTTCTGAGAGAACGATCTTGACTAGCCACAGGAGTGGGGGTTGCAAAGAAGTTACTGTGGCTCCCAGTCATTTCTAGTTCCCGTGCTATATGAGATCATTGGTCCTCCTTGCATAACTGTTTTTTCTGTTTCCTCCTGACTAGTGATGAGCGGCAGGGAAATGTTCAAATTACTAATTGGTGCACTATGTATTGTTGTGACATCACAGCACTATGTCTGTAGCATGTATGTATGGACAGCAGAACCTATCACACTACCTAACACCCTGCACTGGAACCTATCAGCTACACTATATCACGATCTAACCTACACTGACTATCTCCCACTAACTATCTGTATTATATATAAGCTATCTATCTATCTATCTATCTATCTATCTATCTATCTATCTATCTAATGTAATGAGTGGAAAGCACAGAGCACACCAATGACACTGCCGTCTCTCTCAGAACTTCCAAAAACCTTTAGAAAATGGCTGCTGGGGAGGTTCTTATAAAGTAAGGGGTAGGCAACTTCCCTATTGGTTGCTAGGGATGTTGCTAAGCTCAGACAAAGACATTGCAGCCTTCTCATTGGCCCACAACCAAGAAGCAGGGAGGGATCATGGGTTCAGATGAAAAAAATCTAGAATATTCGCGAATACGAATATACACGTATAGCACTATATTCAAAATCTTTGCGAATTCTCGAAGTGGCGATATCCGTGATTAAATTCACGATTCGAATAGTCGTGCCCAACACTACTCCTGACAGCTCTTTACATCCTCCTCTTCATGATTTCTAACATGAATCTACATACTCTGAAACTTCTCTCTCACTTTTTAAGCTTTCAAAAATAATCAGAAAATCTAGACAATACTGCATACCTGATGAAGTTGCCTGCAATATAAGAAAAGAACCATTATGTTCAGCCTAAAGTGGCAACTCAAGTATTCCAGAAAACTATGACCTTCATCAGAGGCACATCTCTTCTCTTCTTCTGTGGCTTTGAAATCCCCATGAAAAGGATGTTCCTTACATCTCCCTAGGCTGGGTTTACATCTGCGCAATGAACTCTGGTGGAGGAACAGACTGCTGGAGTTTACCGTATCTGGCATACCACCATGCACCGCCGAAACCCCATTCACTGTAATGGGATCTGGCGGTAATCCGGCTGCTTTCCGGCATATGTGCCGACTTTCGGACGGACAAAAAATGTTGCGTGTAGCCTTTTTTTGTCCTGCTAAAAGCCGGCATGTATGTGTCACGGTCATATTGGTGTTCGACCGTGACGCGGTTGTCATGCAAACTGGTTGCCGGTGGCAACGTGTTGTTATCAGTTTGCATGTGCACTTCCCCTTTAATGTTTGCCTCCCTGCTGTTTGGTGAGCAAAGGGTTAATCTTCTTGATAGTGGGGATTAAGGTGATTCCTGAGTGTGGCCGCAGGCTTGATATATGCCTGTGGCTTGCTAGCTGGGTGCAGTTGTACTACAGCCTTGCTTGGGGTTGGAGCTTTGCTCCTTGTCTGGGTGTTTCTGCCCAGTCCTGGAGGGCCACTTTATGGAACATAAATTGTCCTCCCTTATGTACCCTCACTTGTATGTGTGGTGTGGGTTTATGTTCTGGGTGTGTGAAGTTTTGTTGGTTGCCACTTGTCTGGGCTGTTGTTGGTGTTGGTACCTGCATGTATGCTATTCGTCACCCGGTATGTTGATACCTCCGGAAGGGGACTGGTTTCCCGGAGGGGTGAACCATAAGTCTGGATGCAGTGCTGCCTGGGGCTGCCGTGCACCTTGCTCTATGGGGCCCAGGCAGGATCAGGTGTGCTGGATTCAGGTGTGTGGTGTTGTTTGTACGGTGTCCTATTTGGTGTGTGGGTGTCACGAGGGTGTCAAGAGCCATTCCTGACTCCGTTATACCCGGGGTCAGGAAGTCGCAGCGGGTGGCTGCGCGCTCTATGTCTAAAGACAGTGCTGTTTATTAATGGTAGCTTTCTGGGTTTGCCTTGCAATCCCTTTTGGCTCACTCAGGGATCCGTAGCTTCTCCTCCTCAGCTGTTTCTTGTCCAGCAATCCCAACCTCCTTATATTCCCATCTCTCACTTCTCTGGTTGCCAGATATAGAGCTTCCTGCCTGGACTTCTATACTGACCCACTGGAGCTGTGTAGCTGTGTTCCCTGGTTGTTGTTCCAGAACATTACCCTCCGGATCCCTGTTGGGCCTTGGTGGTCTGCTGTTGTCGCCCACCTGGGATTATATGTTTGTCTGTATTGTCTGTCCTCTCCTTGGTGTTTTCCTCTTAGTGTCAGTGGTGCGGACTAGTGATCCCACCGCCCCGTTCACTACATAGGGCTCATCTTAGGGAAAGCCAGGGTTTAGTCACATGATCGGCGTACGGGTGAGGAACCCGTCTAGGGACGTCAGGGCAGTCAGGTGCCAGCCGCAAGGTGAGTCAGGGGTCACCATCTTTCCCTCTCCCTTGGACAGGGCCTTCCCATTTCCCTCCCTTTGCGTGATGCCGGTCATTACATTATATCTGGCCCTTATTTTGTGTAGGTAAAAAAAAAAAAATTCTTTCTACCTACTTAGAATCCAGTATGGATCCAATTGCTGCTTTGCTTTGTCAAAGCAACTTCAAGGCCTGTCTTTGGAGGTGGCAGGATTGAAGGCGTCGGTCCTCCAGCAACAGCAGCAATTGCTACAGACCGCAAGCCCAGCGGTTGCTACAGGTAAACAGGTTGTTGCGGAACCCAAGGTTGCTCTTCCTGACAGATTTTCTGGGGGAAGGGACAAATTTGTGACATTCCGTGAGGCCTGTAAATTATATTTTAAACTGCGCCCTTACTCCTCTGGTAATGAAGAACAGCGGGTGGGGGTTGTTATTTCCCTGCTTCAGGGGGACCCGCAATCCTGGGCGTTCTCTTTACCCACTGATTCCCAGGCTCTCCGGTCAGTGGATGAATTTTTTGGGGCCTTGGGTCTCATATATGATGACCCTAACCGAATCGCACCGGCTGAATCAAATTTACGGAGACTCCTACAGGGAGAGCGGCCAGTAGAGGAGTATTGCTCAGAGTTCCGTAGGTGGGCTACGGATACCCAGTGGAACGACCCGGCTCTCAGGAGTCAGTTCTGCTCTGGGTTATCCGAAAGGATTAAGGATGCGCTTGCGCTGTATGAGACTCCCTTTTCCCTTGATGCGGTTATGTCCCTTTCTATCAGGATAGATAGACGTCTTAGGGACAGATTGAAAAATCCGGAGCAACTGGTAACCCCTCCCAAGCAGCAGTTAGTCTGTACGGACTTAGACGAGCCTATGCAGCTAGGAGGAACTACTCGTCAGGTCCGTCCTCCTGAGGCTCGCCGTAGGCGTGGGGTTTGTTTTTTCTGTGGGGAGAGGGGTCATTTTATTAATGTCTGTCCTTCCTTTCTCAAAAACAAAAGACCGTCGGAAGACTACTAACCCCAGGCTGTGTGGAGGATGTCAGCCGGGGGGTATACGTTTCCTCCATACGAACATCTCAATTTGTGTTGCCAGCGGTTGTTGTTTTTGGTGTTAAGACGGAGACTATTTCTTTTTTTCTAGACAGTGGAGCAGGAGTAAATTTGATAGATGCCCATTTTGCCCACACTATGGGTTTGTCTCTCTGTACGCTACAGAGACCTATTCCCATATTCGCTATTGATTCTGCTCCTCTGTCTCAGAGAAACCTCACTCACATTGTCCATAACTTACACCTTCGGGTAGGGGACCACCATAACGAGTGGCTTTCATGTTATGTTCTGGAGGGGCTTCCCACTCCTGTGGTGTTGGGTCTTCCCTGGTTGGTAGCGCACAATCCAGTGGTGGATTGGCAAGTCAGGGAGATATTGGAGTGGAGTGAGCATTGCAGAGAAAATTGCTTAAATAGCAATTGCTTAGTCGCCTCTATAGGTACCCTACCTACATTTGTTTCGGACTTTGAGGACGTTTTTTCTGAAAAGGGTTGCCAGAAGTTACCACCTCACCATCCTTATGATTGCCCGGTTAACCTGATTCCCGGTGCAAAATTACCCAAGACCAGGTTATATAATCTTTCGGGTCCGGAGAGACAAGCCATGAAAGATTATATCTCCGAGAGCTTGGCTAAGGGACACATCAGACCCTCTTCTTCACCCGTGGCTGCAGGGTTTTTCTTCGTTAAAAAGAAAGATAGGGACCCATACCCTCTTCCTCTCATTCCTGACCTGTTTAATCAGATTGCGGGTGCTAGGTGGTTCTCCAAACTTGATCTTAGGGGGGCCTACAATCTGATTCGTATCAAGGAAGGGGATGAGTGGAAGACAGCTTTTAACACCCCTGAGGGGCATTATGAAAATCTAGTCATGCCTTTCGGTCTGACCAATGCTCCTGCTGTCTTCCAACATTTCGTTAATGACATTTTTAGTCATCTTATTGGCAGGTTTGTGGTGATATACCTAGATGATATTTTAATTTATTCGTCTGATCTGAAAACACATGAGGTGCATGTCAGACAGGTACTGCAGGTCTTACGGACGAATAAATGATATGCTAAAATTGAAAAGTGTGTCTTCACCGTTCAGGAAATACAGTTCCTAGGTTATTTATTATCTGCTTCAGGTTTCCGTATGGATCCTAGGAAGGTCCAGGCAATTTTAGATTGGGATCTTCCTGAGAACCTCAAAGCACTGCAACGGTTCTTGGGCTTCGCAAATTTCTATAGAAAGTTCATTAAAAATTATTCGGTGATTGTAAAACCCCTTACTGACATGACTAGGAAGGGGACTGATTTTTCTAAATGGTCTGACGCCGCTAAAATTGCTTTTTCCTCTCTAAAAGAGAGGTTTAGCTCGGCACCTGTACTAATCCAACCTGATGTCTCCCAGCCTTTTATTGTTGAAGTTGATGCGTCAGAGGTGGGAGTGGGGGCTGTGCTGTCTCAGGGTCCGTCTCCTGGCAAATGGCGTCTGTAACGGACCGTTTCAGCAGACAAGGGGTTAAAATCCGTTTAGGCGATAAGCCCCTTTCTGAGAGACAGGCACAGCTACTGCAGGATACACCAAACTCCCGAACTGGATACAAAGTAGCACTCCAAACTGGAACCTCACGAATAGCTGCTAGCAGACGAACAGGAATCAGCTTACACTCCTGGCAGTCAGTCTCTAACAGCATACAGCGGATCCCCCCAATAACGAGACAAGGCTCCGTGTTGAGGGTCAAGCAGTGGTCTGAGGTGCTGGCACACCCAGCCTGGTTTTTATTACAGTCTTTTCAAATACAGGACCGCCCACAGGGAGGTATAAAACAACCAATCAGATATCAGTTACATCCCACATATTCCCTCCTCTTATCCTGAGAGGAAACTCAATTACACATACAGTTAAAACATACTTTCTACCTAACTTTCATAACTCTAAAACCATACATCACATTCACATAAAAATTACATATTCACAATCAATCCATTCAGGGGAACAACATATTACAAAACGGCATGAATCAGACCAGGGGTTGAAAAGTTAGTAAAAGTATCTTTTGGGCCCTGGCTGGCAGCCTGGCAATCTGGCTCAAGCAGGTTTTACAGAGACAATACATCCCCACAATGCATCATGGTTTCCTCCTCTCTGCCCTGGAGACACCCGAGGCGTAATCCAATTATCTCTCAAGACAAAGAGAAATCACCAATACACACGTGGGGACAATGGAACAGACATCACTTACTCAAACATACAATGTCCCACCCTTTACAATACACATAGACATTTAACACATTCCCAGACAGCTCAAGTCTGAGTGCATATTATTAGGTGAATGGCACTCAGACAACATGAATACAATAAAATGAGCTAACTGGGTACCCTCACATAACATACAATACAATTACACAGACAGAGGGTTCTGTCACACATCTCAAAACCCCACATGTCCCCATATGGCTTGGATCTGAGCGCTCAGATGCCACAAACACAGTCAATTCGCCATGGGGTTTAAGTTTTGCATGGGCTGATGAGAGGGCCCATAATCCTGGGGCAAGAGGCTGATAAACAGGCCTCTCCAAAACCCAGTGGCGAGGTTGGTTTCGCCACAGCGTCCTTGTGCGTTCTTTTCTAAAAAACTATCTGCAGCAGAGAATAACTATGATATTGGCAATAGGGAACTATTAGCTATTAAACTAGCGTTTGAAGAATGGCGATCCACCCCGTCACTGTGATTACGGACCACAAAAACCTTCTGTACCTCGAATCAGCTAAGCGTCTCACCCCTAGACAAGCTAGGTGGTCGCTATTTTTTACCAGGTTTAACTTTGTTATTACCTATCGTCCTGGGGCAAAAAATACCAAGGCAGATGCACTATCTCGTTGTTTCCCTGGAGGGGGTAATGTGAGTGATCCGGTACCCATTTTACAAAGATGAGTGGTTGTCTCTGCGGTACACTCTGTTCTGGAGGGGAAGGTGTTAGAGGCCCAGGGGGATGCCCCGGTCTCTTGCCCCTCAGAAAAATTGTTTATACCGTTAAACCTGCGTCTCGAATTATTAAAGGAACATCATAATTCGGCACTTGCTGGGCACCCGGGTAGTAAAGCAACCTTGGAGCTATTGTCTCGTCGTTTTTGGTGGCCAAGGTTGCGTCAGGATGTAATGGATTTTGTGTCTTCCTGCTCTACTTGTGCTCGCGCAATAGTCTCTCATACACGTCCTGCAGGGTCTTTATTGCCACTTGTCATTCCCAATAGGCCATGGACACATCTGTCAATGGATTTTATCACTGACTTACCTTTGTCTGCGGGTAAAACAGTTATCTTGGTAGTAGTGGACAGGTTTAGCAAAATGGTACACTTCATTGCGTTACCCGCACTACCTAATGCTAAGACTCTTGCTCAGGTATTCATCAGTGAAATCGTGAAGCTTCACGGGGTCCCTTCCGATGTTGTTTCGGATCGGGGAACCCAGTTTATTTCTAAATTTTGGTAAGCTTTTTGTTCCCGTTTGGGGGTACACTTGTCCTTTTCCTCAGCTTTCCATCCTCAGTCGAATGGACAGACTGAGCGTACCAACCAAAACCTTGAGACACATCTAAAATGTTTTGTGTCTGAAAACCAAGAGGTGTGGTCATCATATTTACCGTTAGCCGAGTTTATTAGTTAATACTGATAAAATCCTAATTAGTGTGTGCAAGAAAACTGTATACAGGGATAAGCATGGAGGTGAACCGCTAGATAGAGTGGTCCATAGTCATCCCAGCAACAGAAACAAAATAATTAAAGTGCACGGCGGCACTATGGTGGTAACCAGTGTGTCCTACCGGTACCCAGGGAAGGTCGTCAGGTGCTCCACCACACGATATTGTAGCAGTTGTTCATCCTGTATGGATGGTCGGATGAATAACAGGGTAGGAGAAAATTCAGATCAGACAATGCATGTAGGGTCCCTAGGGTGATCCCTATAGCTGTCTAAACACCAACCCTAATGCTATAGATATGGTAGCAGCCTGACCACAGGGCACTCGTCCTTGAAAGGACGACCCCGTCCGGAACCTGTCCCTGTTCTAGAATACTATATGTCCCTAAATATGCATAGGCAAATCCCTACATGCACGATTCGCTGCCAGGACATGGGGCAGTTCATCAGGGGAGATGATAAGGAGTCAGGCAAGTCAAACCTGGATAAAGTGATCAAGCCTGCAGACCAAAATGACACGATCAGTCATATGGTCCTGAGGTGCACGAAGATGTTCGGCCCCTGCGTGGGCTACCTCATCGGTAGGAGGTTTAAGGAAAGATGCAGTATACAGATGTGAGTAACTGCATATGGGACGCCCCATATGCAGTTACTCACATCTGTATACTGCATCTTTCCTTAAACCTCCTACCGAACATCTTCGTGCACCTCAGGACCATATGACTGATCGTGTCATTTTGGTCTGCAGGCTTGATCACTTTATCCAGGTTTGACTTGCCTGACTCCTTATCATCTCCCCTGATGAACTGCCCCATGTCCTGGCAGCGAAACGTGCATGTAGGGATTTGCCTATGCATATTTAGGGACATATAGTATTCTAGAACAGGGACAGGTTCCGGACGGGGTCGTCCTTTCAAGGACGAGTGCCCTGTGGTCAGGCTGCTACCATATCTATAGCATTAGGGTTGGTGTTTAGACAGCTATAGGGATCACCCTAGGGACCCTACATGCATTGTCTGATCTGAATTTTCTCCTACCCTGTTATTCATCCGACCATCCATACAGGATGAACAACTGCTACAATATCGTGTGGTGGAGCACCTGACGACCTTCCCTGGGTACCGGTAGGACACACTGGTTACCAACTTAGTGCCGCCGTGCACTTTAATTATTTTGTTTCTGTTGCTGGGATGACTATGGACCACTCTATCTAGCGGTTCACCTCCATGCTTATCCCTGTATACAGTTTTCTTGCACACACTAATTAGGATTTTATCAGTATTAACTAATAAATGTTATGTTTTAGGATTATTCTTTCAGAATTTTGCATATACCCCAGATGATCCAGAGCGCAGATATATATTGATCTGACCTCTATGCTTTACCTTTTGATTTTTGTTAGCCGAGTTTGCCATAAATAATCGCCGTCAGGAATCTACTGGCAAGTCACCATTTCTTGGTGCATATGGTTTTCATCCCCAATTCTGTACTTTCAAAGAGGGGGGGTCTTCTGGGGTTCCCGAAGAGGAACGGTTTTCGTCATCTCTTTCTTCTGTATGGCAGAAAGTGCAAGCTAATTTGAAAAATATGGGAGGTAAATATAAATGCATGGCTGATAAGAGACGGTCGCCAGTTCCAGACCTAGGAGTGAATGACTATGTGTGGTTGTCTACTAGGAATATTAAATTAAAGGTTCCCTCTTGGAAACTGGGTCCTAGGTTCATTGGCCCTTACAAAATAGTAGCCATCATTAACCCCGTGGCTTTTCGCCTGGAGCTACCTCAGACCTTTAAAATCCATAACGTCTTCCATAAGTCGTTACTCAAGAAGTATGTTCCACCTCTAGAACCGTCACCGCTGCCACCTCCTCCTGTTGTTGTGGATGGTAATCTAGAGTTTCAAATATCCCAAATTGTTGATTCTCGTCGGGTCCGCCGCTCTCTTCAATATCTGGTGCATTGGAGGGGTTACGGTCCCGAGGAAAGAATGTGGGTTCCAGCGTCTGAGGTAAACGCCGACAGGTTAGTTTGGGCTTTTCATGCCTCTCATCCTGAGAGACCTAGTCCTGAGTGTCCGGAGGCCCCTCGTAGAGAGGGGGGTACTGTCACAAGGGTGTCAAGAGCCACGCCTGACTCCGTTATACCCGGGGTCAGGAAGTCGCAGCGGGTGGCTGCGCGCTCTATGTCTAAAGACAGTGCTGTTTATTAATGGTATGGTAGCTTTCTGGGTTTGCCTTGCAATCCTTTTTGGCTCACTCAGGGATCCGTAGCTTCTCCTCCTCAGCTGTTTCTTTTCCAGCAATCCCAACCTCCTTCTATTCCCATCTCTCACTTCTCTGGTTGCCAGATATAGAGCTTCCTGCCTGGACTTCTATACGGACCCACTGGAGCTGTGTAGCTGTGTTCCCTGGTTGTTGTTCCAGAACGTTACCCTCCGGATCCCTGTTGGGCCTTGGTGGTCTGCTGTTGTCGCCCACCTGGGATTATATGTTTGTCTGTATTGTCTGTCCTCTCCTTGGTGTTTTCCTCTTAGTGTCAGTGGTGCGGACTAGTGATCCCACCTCCCCGTTCACTACATAGGGCTCATCTTAGGGAAAGCCAGGGTTTAGGCACGTGATCGGCGTACGGGTGAGGAACCCGTCTAGGGACGTCAGGGCAGTCAGGTGCCAGCCGCAAGGTGAGTCAGGGGTCACCATCTTTCCCTCTCCCTTGGACAGGGCCTTCCCATTTCCCTCCCTTTGCGTGACGCCGGTCATTACAGTGGGCACCTGTACTTATGCACGGGTTCCAGTTGTGGTGGCTGTGACAGGTAAGTGTGTTTCTGGTGTTCTTACCTGCCGACTCTGTTGCTGTATAGTGTTGAGCTCGAATATTCGAATAGCGAATATTAATCGCGAATATTACGAATATTACGAATTAATCGCGAATATTCGTCCTTTTTTAACATCTGAAAACATGATTCCTCCCTGCTTCTTTCTTGTGGGTCAATAAGCCATTGGCCCACAAGCAACTTAAGCAGGGGGAATCATGTTTTCATATGGAAAATAAAATGACCAATATTCTAAAAAATATTACATAGCAATATGGTGAATGTATTTGTTATTTTGAATTTTGGCATTATTTTTTTCCTATCTGTACAGTTGTTCGCATACTCCTCCCCGACAAGCTTCCCCGTCACCATGGGAACGCCTGTGGGTTAGAAAATACCATCGGGTCTGAGTTTTTCCTGAGATCGTGAAAACTCAGATCCGATGGTATATTCTAACCCACAGGCGTTCCCATGGTTACGGGGACGCTTGTCGGGAAGCAGTATGCCAAAGTGGAATAACAGTACACATTGGAAAAAAAAAAGACGAATATTCTAAATAACAAATTTATTCGCTCTATTGCTATAACTTCGTCTTTTAGAATATTACGAATATTCTAAAAAAATGAAGTTATAGCAATATAGCGAATATTTGTAAAATACACATATAGACTGCAATTTAGCTAATATAGTGCTATAGTAATTTTTTTAATAGTGTACATATTTTCCAAAACTAAAGTTCAGAAGAGGCAAAAAAAATTAGACAAAAAAAAAAAGATTATAGCACTATATTAGCTAAATTACAGTCTATATGTGTATTTTACGAATATTCGTAATATTGCTCTAACTTCGTCTTTTAGAATATTCGTAATATTCTAAAAGACGAAGTTAGAGCAATATTACGAATATTCGTAAAATACACATATAGACTGTAATTTAGCTAATATAGTGCTATAGTAATTTTTTTAATAGTGTACATATTTTCCAAAACTAAAGTTCAGAAGAGGCCAAAAAAAATTTACAAAAAAAAAAGATTATAGCACTATATTAGCTAAATTACAATCTATATGTGTATTTTACGAATATTCGTAATATTGCTATAACTTCGTCTTTTAGAATATTCATAATATTGTAAAAGACGAAGTTATAGCTAAATATAGAATATTCGTAAAATACACATACTAGCCTAGCCATAGTCATAGGAACGTTGCCTTATACTGTCAAAAGAAAAATCGCAATACGCAAATAATTAAATTGTATATATTATTCGCGATAAATAGAATAATGACGAATATTCGATTTCGACAAATATAAGACGAATATTCAATCGAATATTTGCGAAATATCGCGAAATCGAATATGGCACCTCCCGCTCATTACTATTGCTGTATTCAGTTGTCCACTTTTCCCTGCAGCTAGGCCTGTGGAGACTCTGATTCATCCGTGGATTTCAGGGTTCTGAGGTTCCAGTGTATAGGCCCTTCCTACCTTAAGGGTCGGCTCATACAGTTAGGAGAACAGGGCCAGATTTAGGGATGTTATAGGAGGTGACCAGCTCCCTTTCTTGGCAGCCTGGTCTAGCTGCTACCCCTTATCCTTTTACATTGTATGGGGGGGGGTTTCCCCCACTCTCCACCGTGACAGTATGCCGAATACAGTGACTGGATTACAGTGTTGGAGTTGATGTGCTGATGTGAATCTGGCCTAAGACAAACACAAAAACCTCATGAGTTTTGCCTCCTGCTTGTGCGTTTCCATAATTTGTTCAGAAACACTACTTTATTTGTGTGATTTTGAAACCTGAGTGCTTACGGCTTGACTGAATTCCCAGTATGGAGCAGACCAGATGGAGTTTGTGTATTTTCTTTGGAGGTCTCTTCTGAAGAACTCACATGCAGAATAATTTAGTGCACATTTTTTGGACTTAACTTACGGTATATGTGCATTTGCAAAAATATGTAAAAATAATGGACATTGAAGAGGTCTTCCAGTTCTGTATTTTTTCATTGAATATTACTTAAAAATAACAATACAAGGCTGTACATGACTTCCGCATATCCCACCGATTCCATGCCGATGGTTCCAAATTTTTCCAGATGATCTTCATTTTGCCGCTCCAGTGAATTCAACCAATCCCAAAGTTGACATGTACTGTACAGAATATGTATATACAGTGCGAAAGTAAATGTGTCAGTATTAGACTTACGGCACTCATTATTTACATGCCATATTATTCAGAAACTTCTGAGGAAATTTCAACTCTTTTAGGATTTAACAATCTTGACTGTTCTTTGTAAAGCCAGGCATTTGTATGGCGTGATATGAATATAGGTTTTGTATTGATTGCCTTTCTGAAAAATTAACTTTTTCTAGTCTACAAGTTTAAAAACTTATTGAAAGATATGTTAGAAATTTTTTAATAATATTGAGTAGCACATGCGCTAATTTAATGTATCTATAATAAATAATTTTCTATATATTATACTAATTAATGATATGAAGACCACAGGGGCAGATTGGGAACCTAAAGTGGCCCTGGAAAAACACCTAAAAGTGGCCCCATATTGTAGGAGGGTCTAAATTCACTGGAGACGGGGCAACAACAGTAGGGGGGGGGGGTCAGCAATACCATAGCGCAAAAACCACAGTGCCGCACAATACATTGCCCCAAAAGCTCTCCCTCTGAGTTGGCCATCAATAGAGATGTTTTTTCTCCTCCTCTTCCAGTTGCCTCTGATTAAGAGGTGCTTAGGAGGTAAGATGTGGGACATAGTTGAATTCAGGAGGGCATGTCTCTGGCCAGGTACATGAGTACCTGATTCTCACAGAGTTAATCACCATTGATAGCTTATTATGGACCCAGCCAGCAGCAGAGATCGGGGGCTTGGGAGACCCCTGGGCATCAGCCCACCAGAAAATTTCCCTGTAAGGTTTATGGACAATCCGCCCCTAGAAGACCATCACAACAATTTTTTTGCTCCAATGCATGTAAAAGTAAAAATGAAGAAACCTTAAAAATAGCCTTGATTCTATATTATTTTTCATCAGCTCCTTTGCAGATCAAAATGCTGCCATGGTAACAGATACAAACAAACAGTTGGCACAGAAATGTCTGTGAAACCTATTTTCTTTATTTACACTATACACAATTACCTGAACTTCTGATGATGGACTAGTCAGAGCTGTAATAGATTACAAACAAACAGTGTAATCTGATCCTCCGTCACGCTATCTTCCATCTGTTGCTTACTTTTCACTAATCTCATCAAACATATATTATAGGGGATAGATGGAAATACCTACGACTGCAGGATCCGGCTACACAGAGTATATTTGTAGTCTGTTACCATGGAGACATATAGGTCTGTATAGGAGCTTTCTACAAAAGTCCTTTTTTTTCATTTTAGAAGCACATGAAGATGGACATGGGGGTAATTTATTAAGACCGCATTTAGACGTCGCACTTAATTACCACTGCACTGGCGGTGGATCCGCCGAGTAATGTACAGGCACTGGCCTGTACAATAACTTCAGCGCATCCACCACCAGTATAAATCTACCCCAGCTTCCTTGGCTGCACACATTTAGAACATTTTCTACGCCTAAAACAGGCATAGAAACAGTTGCAAGAAAAAGTATGTGAACTCTTTGGAATGATATGGATTTCTGCACAAATTCGTCATAAAATGTGATCTGATCTTCATCTAAGTCACAACAATAGACAATCACAGTCTGCTTAAACTATTAACACAAAAATAATTAAATGTTACCATGTTTTAATTGAACACACCGTGTAAACATTCACAGTGCAGGTGGAAAAAGTATGAAAAAGTATGTGAACCACTAGACTAATGACATCTCCAAGAGCTAATTGGAGTGAGGTGTCAGCCAACTGGATTCCAATCAATGAGATGAGATTGGAGGTGTTGATTACAGCTGCCCTGCCCTTTAAAAAACACACACCAGTTCTGGGTTTGCTTTTCACAAGAAGCATTGCCTGATGTGAATGATGCCTCACACAAAAGAGCTCTCAGAAGACCTACGATTAAGAATTGTTGACTTGCATAAAGCTGGAAAGGGTTATAAAACTATCTCCAAAAGCCTTGCTGTTCATCAGTCGACGGTAAGACAAATTGTCTATAAATGGAGAAAGTTCAGCACTGCTGCTACTCTCCCTAGGAGTGGCCGTCCTGTGAAGATAACTGCAAGAGCACAGCGCAGACTGCTCAATGAGGTGAAGAAGACTGCTGTCCAAAAAAAACATTGCTGCACGTTTACAGTTTGCACAAGAGCACCTGGATGTTCCACAGCAGTACTGGCAAAATATTCTGTGGACAGATGAAACCAAAGTTGAGTTGTTTGGAAGAAACACACAACACTATGTGTGGAGAAAAAGAGGCACAGCACACCAACATCAAAACCTCATCCCAACTGGGAAGTATGGTGGTGGGGGAATTATGGTTTGGGGCTGCTTTGCTGCGTCAGGGCCTGGACAGATTGCTATCATCGAAGGAAAAATGAATTCCCAAGTTTATGAATAAATTTTGCAGGAGAACTTAAGGCCATCTGTCCACCAGCTGAAGCTCAACAGAAGATGGGTGTTGCAACAGGACAAGACCCAAAGCATAGAAGTAAATCAACAACAGAATGGCTTAAACAGAAGAAAATACGCCTTCTGGAGTTGCCCACTTAGAGTCCTGACCTCAACCGGATTGAGATGCTGTGGCATGACCTCAAGAAAGCGATACACACCAGACATCCCAAGAATATTGCTGAACTGAAACAGTTCTGTAAAGAGGAATGGTCAAGAATTACTCCTGACCGTTGTGCACGTCTGATCTGCAACTGCAGGAAACGTTTGGTTGACATTATTGCTGCCAAAGGAGGTTCAACCAGTTATTAAATCCAAGGGTTCACATACTTTTTCCACCTGCACTGTGAATGTTTACATGGTGTGTTCAATAAAAACATGGTAACATTTAATTCTTTGTGTGTTATTAGTTTAAGCAGACTGTGATTGTCTATTGTTGTGACTTAGATGAAGATCAGATCACATTTTATGACCAATTTGTGCAGAAATCCATATAAGAGTTCACATACTTTTTCTTGCAACTGGAAAATTATAAGTAAGACAGGCCTGGTGGCCTGCCCCTTCCCTGCCCACGCCACGCCCTCCTTTTTAGACCTGGCGTGAGCAGGGGAAAGTTGCAGATTATATATGTGTCAGATATACACCCGAAAACTGGCATTTATCAGTTCATAAATGACCCACCTAAGTCTTTAAAGGGGTGTTTCAGGATTACTATGATTTTTAACAGATGTACTTATGTAGTTGTTTACCTAATTTATATCTACCCCATGTTTTTTTTCAGTTTGGACTGAACCATTTTCACCACATAAAAAAATCTCTTCGGTTGGTTTCAATCTTGTAGGTAGAACTTCCTGTTCCTGTATCCAATCAAACCCATGATGCACTTCTCTTTTCTCTGCCACAGCTGCAACACCACCCCTAATAACGCCCAGCTGGTTTATAGCTCCTCCCACCAAGCTAGTTACATAAACACTTCCCTATCACTGCCACTCCCATGCACATAACATCACAAGAAATAAGAAAGAGCTGCATGGACATGGTCTGTGACAACTGTCCGGAATGGGAGATAAAAGCAATAAAGGTTGAATAAATGGATTGCTGCCTTCATAAATGATCATTTTTAAGGCTGTTGATGGAAAACCCTTTAAAGTGTGTCAAGAGGGACCAAAAAGTAGAAACCCTTGGGGGACTGTCAAGCATTTGAAAGAAAGCAGTAGGGGCGAGGTGAGTGTGACTTATTTTATTTTTCTTGTTTTAATAAAATCTAAAAGGTTGGTCAACTTCACGTCTTTTTTTTTTTTTTTTACAGATACTAGAATCTAGTTTCTTTTTTTGGGAATTTTTTTTAAAGGAATATTTAGGAAGTGCCTTTCAGTGACTTGGTGGATGGCTCCTGAGTCTGCCAGCTAATTATTTAGTACTAGTAGAGTACAGCATGTATTTATCTACTGTAGTTGTTAGGAAAACATACGGAAGCGCTTTTGCTCAGTAGATACTTAGATTAAAAATAACACTAAAGTATGACCTGAGCCAGCAGTATATATGAGTCAGCGTTACCCTAGTGTAAACATAAGTCATAGGTGATGGAGAAGCTTCATCACAAGACCAAAGACCATGGAGTTGTTGTGCGGGCCATTAAGGTACATTACTTATTTCTTCCTAAAGATTTTGGCAAAACCGGCATTTTTACTCTGCCCTCGCCAGTTTCCGAAAAAGGAGCATTGCGAGGGTGGTTTGTGGGTGTGGCCATTGGGATAATGATTGCAATCTATGCCAGCCACAAACTAGAGTAGATTTCAGTCTGGCACATAGACAAAGGAGGCATTTCATTTAGAACAAGGCCTGCTTTAAAAGCACAGGGCCCATCAAGACAGGCGTAGCACATGCCAATCTTGATAAATCAGGGCCTTTGTCTCTAAAGAAACTGTACTAAAGAACAACACCAGATATTACGAGAGTATTCTTTGTTACCTATCCAAATAATCACTCGCAGAATGAAAAGGAGGAACACATGCTCATAGGGGGAAATGTATCACCTCTTGTCCTCCAGAAAACTGACTTCAAAAAGTGGCAATGTTTGGCAAATGCCATGGTTGAGGGAAAATTTGTGACATTTTGGGGGTCATCAGTTTTCAAAAAAGTGGGTGGGCAGAGCAGGGCAGTAAACAGGTGGTGGAAGAGATCTACACAAGCTCTCTTGCTGGTGTAGAGTTCCATTTTGGTGGCACATGGGTGTATGCCTTTTAATAATTGTGGAGCATCTTACACCAGTGAGGGGTAGATTATCTTAATAAATGTCCCCCATAGTCCCTTTTCAAATTATTTCATCTATTTAATGAACAGGTTCCTTTACATGGATACACATGGAAGCATCTGAGATCGTTGAGTCCATACAACTTCCTCCTCCTAATGCAATATTTTGGAGAACTTTACCTCCTTGCTCATGTGTGACACTGGTGGGCTGTGTACAGCTCTCTAAGCATTTGCCTGCAATTAAAGGGTTATACCCATCTTAGACATTGGTGCCGACCCATTCCTGTCTCGAGAACGGGAAGTTAAGAAGAGCACACTGCACAAGCAAGGCCATCCTCTATTCACCGGTATTAGAGTTTATGCAGTGAATGAAGAGTTGGCTGAACATGCATGGTGGGATCTCCTTCACTTTGGGGTTCCCGTTCTGGAGATTGGAGTGGGTTCCAGAGGTGAGGCCTTAACTTATCTGATATTGATGGCATGTCCTAGCAATATACTATCAATGCCACACATTGGAATATCCTTTAAATGTCTAATACATTATGTAAATGTCAATAAAAATTGAAGCTTACAGGCATGGGCCTCGTTTACACTTAAGTTATTTGATCAGTTACAGTGATCCGTCAAGATACAAGGGCCTCAGTAGACAAAATTTTCAACACACAATGGTCTTTTCTGACCCATCGTAAGCAGGGTTGCCATCTCTGGATAGTTCGTAAAAATTCATGTGTCCGTGAAAAAAAGTAGACGTGTCCGTGATTTTTTTGAGGCTGGTGCTACTTGAGTAGATCATTTTGGTGGTATTTATGATCATTTCACAGCTCGCAGTAAATGCTGGTGATGGGTTCTTATCAGTATATTGCGTTATAGACATGTATTACTTATAATCTTTATCATTCATTATGGTTTTCCAAATTGCCCGTAAACAATGTTGGATGTCTGTGATTTGGGGATAAGTTGTCCATAAAAAAAGAAAAATTCTGGTTGGCAATCCTGATTGTAAGTTAAAACCAGACTGAACATACAATGTCTCAGACTCAGATCCAACCAATCAAGGCCCCTTCTCTGGTAAAGTAGCTGGATTAGTTGCTGGTTGGCAGCTGTTCCTGACTGTTATATGTTAGGACTTGTTTTATTTCTCTTAGTTATCTGCTTATTTTTCTTAAATGTTAATTTTCTCTTATCTTGGATGATATTTTGGGGCTTTGGAACCAATTACTCAACTGACACTGACCATGTGCACATGGCCAGCACTATAGTAGAAAATGCCTACTCTTGTCCGCTATTGTAGACAAGAATAGAACATGTTCTATTTTTTTGCGGAAGTTCGGGGTGCGCAACGAAAGTGCGGATGCGGACAGCACACTGTGTGCTGTCCGCATCTTTTCCGGCCCCATTGAAAATGAATGGGTCCGCAGCCATTCTGCATAATTTCGGAATGGATCCGGGCCATTTATACGGACGTCTGAATGGAGCCTAACTGATGGAAATAACTGATCAAATAACTGAAGTGTTAACTCAGCCTAACACTGCATGAAAAACACGTGCACAACAAGGGGGATTGTTTTCCAGGGCCTTGTACCAGGAATTGTGGCTAGCAATAAGTACGTCAGTGATTGCATTAATATTCTGTAATACAATGCACGTACACCTCCGTGCAGGAGATCTCATTTTTCTGCCGTGATTTAACTAATTATAATTGTCAGTTTAGTCTGAAATGTGAAAGAGCTTTATGTACTTATAATAATGTTTTATGTCTGGACCACCTGAGGAGAGAGGTCTTGAAGGTAGCTGGGGAACAAGAGGATGACGTCAAACATGCAGGGCTTGGATGACAGCCAGGAAACGATGCCAAAAATCTGACATCTACTTCGGGGTAATTATTCTGCAGGAGTCTGCTGACATACAGAGTTCCCTCTGGTTTCATGAGCAGCAAATGTAATTTGTTTCCTCAAAGGTGAAACCACAGATACAGTATGGTACATACTGCAAGGAAAACACTAACTAAGCAGATAATTCAGTAAAGGAAAAACTGTATATGGTCTATTGAGAGAGAGAGGGAGATATAGAAAAAGAGAGAGAGCAAATTGTTTAAAATAAACACTTTTTTACTTGAGCATCGCGATGCTCGGCACATCGCGGTGTTTGGCCGAACACTGCGTGTGCTCGAGCGCGATGTTCGAGTCTCCTCCCCACATGTTTGTTGGCTGCTACGCAGCCAATAAGCGTGCGCGAGGGTGCTGGCACTCACTGCTATGCTGGCTGCTGGCATTACAGTGATTGGCTGGCCGGAATGCGTCATCGGGTGCTATATAGCACCCGATGACATAAGGTTCGGCTCAGTCTTAGTCAGGGACCGCTGCAGCAGGGACAGATAGTTTAGGGGCAGGAATTGGTTTGTTTGTTAGGCAGGGTTTACTGGTGAAAGGTGTTAGAGACCCAAAAGTCCTTTTAAGGACTATTGTCTTATCTGGCTGCCATATATATTTTTAGCGCAACATGCGCTAAATTGCGTGCAATTGTTTGGCCGCTGCTGACAGTGACACAACCTCTGCTACATCTGTTGTGTTACATTTGCGCTGTGAAATTCAGCGCAATTGTTTTGCCGCTGGTGACAGACATTACTTGCGCTAAATCTCCAGTATAACGTTAGCGCATCCGAGATATCAGTGACATTCAGGGTAATTTTTTCGCCGCTGGTGACAGCAAAATTACCTGAGCTACATCTCCTGTATAAAGTTTGCCCATCCTAAATATCAGTGACATTCGGTCTAATATTTTCGCTGCTGGTGGGAGCGACATTACCTGCGCTACATCTCCTGTATAACTTTTGCGTATCCGAAATATCAGTGACATTCAGTCTAATTTTTTCGCTGCTGATGGCAGCGACATTATCTGAGCTACATCTCCTGTATAACGTTTGCCCATACTAAATATCAGTGACATTCAGTCTAATTTATTTGCGCATACACTTACAAAACCTGTGCTACTGTACGTGTGACATGCTTGCAAGCATACAGGGAGTGCAGAATTATTAGGCAAGTTGTATTTTTGAGGATTAATTTTATTATTGAACAACAACCATGTTCTCAATGAATCCAAAAAACTCATTAATATTAAACCTGAATATTTTTGGAAGTAGTTTTTAGTTTGTTTTTAGTTTTAGCTATTTTAGGGGGATATCTGTGTGTGCAGGTGACTATTACTGTGCATAATTATTAGGCAACTTAACAAAAAACAAATATATAACAATATAGCCACCTTTCTTTGCAAGGACACTCAAAAGCCTGCCATCCATGGATTCTGTCAGTGTTTTGATCTGTTCACCATCAACATTGCGTGCAGCAGCAACCACAGCCTCTTAGACACTGTTCAGAGAGGTGTACTGTTTTCCCTCCTTGTAAATCTCACATTTGATGATGGACCACAGGTTCTCAATGGGGTTCAGATCAGGTGAACAAGGAGGCCATGTCATTAGATTTTCTTCTTTTATACCCTTTCTTGCCAGCCACACTGTGGAGTACTTGGACGTGTGTGATGGAGCATTGTCCTGCATGAAAATCATGTTTTTCTTGAAGGATGCAGACTTCTTCCTGTACCACTGCTTGAAGAAGGTGTCTTCCAGAAACTGGCAGTAGGACTGGGAGTTGAGCTTGACTCCATCCTCAACCCGAAAAGGCCCCACAAGCTCATCTTTGATGATACCAGCCCAAACCAGTACTCCACCTCCACCTTGCTGGCATCTGAGTCGGACTGGAGCTCTCTGCCCTTTACCAATCCAGCCACGGGCCCATCCATCTGGCCCATCAAGACTCACTCTCATTTCATCAGTCCATAAAACCTTAGAAAAATCAGTCTTGAGATATTTCTTGGCCCAGTCTTGACGTTTCAGCTTGTGTGTCTTGTTCAGTGGGTGGTCGTCTTTCAGCCTTTCTTACCTTGGCCATGTCTCTGAGTATTGCACACCTTGTGCTTTTGGGCACTCCAGTGATGTTGCAGCTCTGAAATATGGCCAAACTGGTGGCAAGTGGCATCTTGGCAGCTGCACGCTTGACCTTTCTCAGTTCATGGGCAGTTATTTTGCGCCTTGGTTTTTCCACACGCTTCTTGCGACCCTGTTGACTATTTTGAATGAAACGCTTGATTGTTCGATGATCACGCTTCAGAAGCTTTGCAATTTTAAGAGTGCTGCATCCCTCTGCAAGATATCTCACTATTTTTGACTTTTCTGAGCCTGTCAAGTCCTTCTTTTGACCCATTTTTCCAAAGGAAAGGAAGTTGCCTAATAATTATGCACACCTAATATAGGGTGTTGATGTCATTAGACCACACCCCTTCTCATTACAGAGATGCACATCACCTAATATGCTTAATTGGTAGTAGGCTTTCGAGCCTATACAGCTTGGAGTAAGACAACATGCATAAAGAGGATGATGTGGTCAAAATACTCATTTGCCTAATAATTCTGCACGCAGTGTATATACCATTTAATATGTTGAAGGCGAGCAGTAAGGGGCGGGTAAATAGCCGTGCTGCTGATGGTGCACACAGAGGCCGTGGCCCTGTGCGTGGTGAAACTGTGCCTGCTGCCAGAGCACAAGAAACACACTCATCTAACTTCATGTCCCAGTTTGAAGGGCGGCGCAGGACACCACTCTCTAATTCAGACCAGTGCGACCAGGAGGTCGGTTGGATTGCAGCAGATAATGCTTCCAGTCAGTTAAGCACCACCCTGTCTTCCACAAAGTCCAGTCTCAGTAGCCAAGAGTCTGGTCAACAGAATCCTCACCCTGATCCTCCTTCCTCCCACCATGGAGAGTCTCGGATATTCCGAGGAGCTTTTTTCATTGCCATTCCTTGATTTGGCCCTCTCGCCAAGCCCGCTTGAAGAAGGACATGAGGAGATCTTGTGCAATTATTCCTAAACTCTTGAGCATCCAAAGTCAGAAAAAGATGACAGTGGGGAACGGCAATTAGTGTTTCACGTGGTGGATGATGAGGATGAGACACAGTTGTCAATAAGTGAGGTTCTTGTTAGGTCAACAAGTCAGGAGGATGATCAGAGTGAGGAAGTGGAAGAGGAGGTGGTGGACAATGAAATCACTGACCCAACCTGGGAAGGTGGCAAGCCAATAGAGGACAGCAGTACAAAGGGGGAGGGATCCGCAGCACAGCAACAGGCAGGAAGAGGCAGTGGCGTGGCAAAAGGGAGAAGGCGGGCCACACCAAACAGGCCCGCAACTGTTCCCCGGAGCACGCCCTTGCAGCAATCTCCCTTGCCAATGGGTAGGTGTTCTGCAGTCTGGCGATTTTTTGAGGAAAGTGCGGACGATAAAAGAATTGTCATTTGCAACCAGTGCCGTTCCAAAATGAGCAGGGGCGTGAACATTAGCAACCTCACCACCACCAGCATGATCCGCCTCATGGCATCAAAGCACCCTAATAGGTGGGTCGAACACCTGGGTCCACAATCAGTGTCTGTGGGTCACATCACTGCCTCCTCTTCCCCTGTGTTACGTGCTGGCCAATCCCCTGTTCAAGACGCAGGTCCAGATGCCTCCTGCCTTGCACCTGGACCTTCGCAAGCACCATCATCTACCACATCCACTTCTGTGTCCCAGCGCAGTGTACAGATTTCCATACCCCAGGTCTTTGAACGAAAGCGCAAATATCCAGCCACCGACCCACAGAACATAGCACTAAATGCGCACCTTTCCAAATTGCTGGCCCTGAAAATGTTGCCATTTAGGCTTGTAGACACCGACGCTTTCCGCAGCCTGATGGCGGTGGCAGTCCCTCGATACTCAGTCCCCAGCTGCCACTATTTTTCCCAGTGTGCCGCCCCCCCCTTACACCAGCATGTGTTCGCGTAACATCACCTGTGTCCTGACCAACGCAGTTATTGGGAAGGTCCACTTAAGGACTGACACATGGACAAGTGCTTGTGGCCAGGGATGCTACATTTCCCTGACGGCACACTGCGTGAACATTGTGAGGGCCAGGAGCGAGTCGTACCCTGGGATGGCACAGGTGCTACCGACGCCAAGGATTGCAGGCCCTACTTCCATCAGGATTTCTGCCACCACCTACATTAGGCCCACCCTCTTCTCCACTTCCACCTCTAAATTATCATCTTGCAGCACCATTCAGCCATCAGTCAGTAGCTGGAAGCAGTGTAGCACTGCAGTGTGGAAGCGGCAACAAGCCGTGCTGAAACTTATTTGCTTAGGTGACAAACAGCACACCGCCGCAGAGCTGTGGCAGGGTATAAGGGACCAGACTGAGCTGTGGCTCTTGCCACTCAACCTACAACCAGGTATGGTTGAGTCTGATAATGGCCGTAACTTGGTGGCGGCTTTGGAGCTCGGCAAGCTCACACACATACCATGCCTAGCACACGTGTTCAACTTAGTGGTTCAGCGGTTTCTCAAAACCTTCCCCAATTTGCCTGAGCTACTGGTGAAGGTGCGCCGTGTATGTGCCCATTTCCGAAAGTCATCTACAGCTGCCGCCGGTCTGGGAACGCTGAAGCAGCACTTGCAATTGCCAGCTCACTGACTGTTGTGCGACGTGAGCACGTGCTGGAACTCCGCGTTCCACATGTTGGCCTGGCTTTGTGAGCAGCGGAGAGCAGTAGTGGAATACCAGCTGCAGCATAGTCGTCGCCTTTCCAGTTAGCTTCCGTTTATCACAAGCGACGAGTGGGCATGGATCTCTGACATCTGTGAGGTTTTAAGCAACTTTGAGGATTTAACACAGATGGTGAGCGGCAATGCCGCTATTATAAGCGTAACCATCCCACGTCTGTGTCTACTGAAACGCTCGCTGCTCACAATGAAGGAGAACACTTTGCATGTGGAAGTGGTGGAAATGGGGGAAGACAGTACACAGGGTGATAGCCAGACCACCCTCCGTTCGTCTTCTCAGCGCAAATTGGATGATGAAGAGGAGGAGGAGGAGCAGGAGACGGTTGACTCCGCTACAGAGGGTAGTACCCATGGAAGTTTATTTCCATCTGTTCAGCGTGGGTGGGCAGAAGAGGAGGAGGAGGAGGATGAGGAGATTGAGAGTGATCCTCCTGATGCCAGCGAAGTCTTGCCTGTAGGTACTTTCCCATGACCCGTGCGTTATATGCATTTTGGCCAACACCGATTACTGGTTGTTCACCCTTCTCGACCCCCGCTACAAAGAGAACTTCTCATCTCTCATTCCTGTGGTGAAGAGGACGAGCAAAATGGTGCAATACCAGAAGGTCCTTGTGAAAAAATTGCTCCAAAAATTTCCAGCTGACAACGCTGGCGGCAGAGTAAGTAGTTCCTTGGGAAACCGGGGAGGGGAGAGGAGGGGAACACACAGCAGTTCCAACAGAGGCAGGGCAACACTCTCCAAGGCCTGGGATAGTTTCATGACACCTCGCCAGCATCCTCACCCTGATGCGCGGCCTAGTGTCACAAGGAGAGAAAGGTTTTAGAAGATGGTAAAGGAGTACGTAGCAGACCTTGTCAGCGTCCTCAATGATCCCTGTGTGCCTTACAACTATTGGGTGTCCAAGCTGCAGCGTCCCACTACGTGTGTGTGGGCACTGCTTAAAAGCACTTTTTACCTTGTCAACAGTACTATGTTGTAATGTAGGATTTTGTGTGTATTGTATCTGCAAAATCCCTGTTACCAGGCAGATTAGGCGTAATTTATACATCCCGCCACTAGATGGGGATATAGTTCAGGTCCTATATATACCTAGGTCAGGCCTAGTGAGGCAGATTAAGATGTAGTCAGAGAAGAGAGCAGATCTGAGGTAGTCAGATCAGATTAGTGGGAAGAAAATGTAGAGTGAAGACTTCATAACACAGATTAGTGAATGGAGACAACTTCGCTAGGAGGTGTTTACTCAGATGTTAGGCCCAGAAGAGCGTTTTCCTTCTGTGGCCGGACTATAGACTTGCATCCCTGACCAGTAGGAGAAGATTTTGTCGCCCTGGAAAAGAAACAAGCTTTCCTAAGGAATTCATCGGTGATAAGAGCCATTATTGAGGGCCACAGACACCTCTGCATGGTGGAGGATTTATAGCTTCAGGCAGCCACACCAAACTTCTGAGAGACAGTTGAGTTTTCCTGTCTAAATATTCAGCTTGTAGGGAAAGACAAGGAATAGGATGCCACACATCTAAAGGAACCAGGTACACCTAACCCACTGCTCCAAAACTAGAAACCTGAAAAGCCTAGAAACAATGGATTTGCAGAATTAACTCTGTACCATCAAGAGACTGCATATTTGTACTGCTGCAACCAAAAGACATCCAAAGTAAAAGTTGTGAGTTGCATCTTACCACTGTCTACCTCATTATTACCACTACTGGTTGTACCACCATTAACGGTACTGGCGTCAGGACAAAAACCATCAAGGGACTCAGCCGCAACAAGCACCCTAAGCACCCCTAACATCAAGGGCACCTCAACCACCATCTTGGCTGATGCTTCCCTACACAGAGCGTGCTCCGGAGGATTTCATGCTGTCCACCTCAACACTGTGCTGCCAGCCCAGGGAGGCTTTCTGCTAACCGTGAGTAAACTGATGAACTGTGTGTTATATCATTTGGCCCCTCATCGATCCACTGTGCACCTCATGTGTTGCCCCTGTGACTGGCTGGCTGCAAAGCGGACACGTGGCACGAACAGGCGCTCTACACCTTGGAGGTGCTGGCCTGCCCTGCCACCAGCGATTTATCAGAGCGGGTATTTAGTGCTGCTGGGGGCATAATAACTGATAAGCGCATCCTACTGTCAATTGAAAATGCTGACAAGGCCTGGATTGCCCCTGACTTCTCTACTCCACCAGAGGAAAGCGGCTGAACATAAAGGCACTTTAAATGTGGGAATACACTGTATTCCCATGCACCCCTTCCTCCACAAAAAAGAATATATGGTTCAATCTTCCTTTTCTCATCCTTCTCCTCCATCATATCAACAGGCTGCCCTCACTTAGCTCTGCAGCAGACCCTCACCCCTAATGTTTTTGAGGGTCACCAGCAGGCCCTCGTCCATAATGTTTTAGAAGATCAGATCAGCAGCAGACCCTCACCCCTAATGTTTTAGAAGGTCAGATCAGCAGCATACCCTCACGCCTAATGTTTTAGAAGGTCAAACCAGCAGCAGACCCTCACCCCTAATTTTTTAGATGGTCAGCTCAGCAGCAGACCCTCACCCCTAATTTTTTAGATGGTCAGATCAGCAGTAGGTCCTCGCCCTTAATGTTTTAGATGGTCAGCTCAGCATTAGACCCTCACCCCTAATGTTTTAGAAGGTCAGATTAGTAGCAGACCCTCACCCCTAATGTTTTAGAAGGTCAGATCAGCAGCAGTCCCTCACCCCTAATGTTTTAGAAGGTCAGATCAGCAGACCCTCACCCCTAATTTTTTAGATGGTCAGCTCAGCAGCAGACCCTCATCCCTAATTTTTTAGATGGTCAGATCAGCAGCAGACCCTCACCTCTAATGTTTTAGATGGTCAGATCAGCGGCAGGCCCTCGCCCCAAATGTTTTTGAGGGTCACGAGCAGGCCATCAATCATAATTTTTCAAGGGTGTGTATGATGCACTCCTTTATGTGTAATAAAGGGTGTATTTGAGTGTCGGTTCCTTGTAATTTTTGGCAGCCCTTTCACTTAGTGCATAGGCTTTATGAGTGTAGGAGTCCCACTACCTGAGCAATTGTACCACAATGTGAATGAGGCCCTCCTTTATGTGATATACAGGTTGTATCGGAGTGCCTCTTCCTCTTAATTTTTGGCAGCACTTGCACTTTATATACAAGTAAATATACAGGAAAGAATGTTTCCTAACAATTTTTGGAGTCCAAGACATCCTCCCCATGCTGTTCCCGAACCATTTCGGTGGTGTTTCCATCAATTTCTGATCTTTTCCTATGAACCAGACACCCTCCCATCTTCAGAGCAGGCGGTGCCTGGTTTAATGCTCGGGTCCTCCCATTGACTTTCATTGTGCTCAGGTTCTCTGTAGAGCACCCGAACATCCCAAAGTGTTCTACTCGAGCACCCGAGCACTTTGGTGCTCGATCAACACTAATATCAACATTTCCAGAGTCATATTTTTACTTGTTATTTTCTATATTCTTTGTTGCTACTAACAATATCTATCTATCTATCTATCTATCTATCTATCTATCTATCTATCTAACTACCTCATATCTATCTACAGTATATCCTATCCTATCTATTTATTCAATTATTTATCTCATATCTATCTATCTATCAATTATCTACCTATCTATCAATTATCTATCTATCTACAGTATATTCTATCTATTTATTCAATTATCTATTATTTATCTATTCTTTTTTTCTACAGATGTCCCTTTCCTCTTAGTTTCCCCATATCTGAATATGTGTCACAAGATGACCAGCTTTACAAAAAACAGGGTTTTACGATACTCTGTCAGGAGCTGTTTATGCTATTGGTGTCTATATGTGTCCACCCATGGGTTATGACTTGGTAAGAGTAGACACATCTGTATTAGAATACTCTCACAATCTAAACCACTGTTACTCAGGTCCAGATATTACTGGCATACTCATAGTAGTGCCCATAGTGTCCATATCATAGTAGATCCTACTGTACCAAATGAATTATGATGTGCATAGTGCCAGTTTGCTAGTAGTCCCTATGATGCCAGACTCAGTGTAGTCCCATGGTGCCAGATTTATGGTGGTGCCCATTTTGCCAGTCTTGTAGCACAGCTTCCACACTGCTCCCTCTTGCACCATATTAAACCAGTAAGTTAGATGGATTTCCCTTGCAGACAGCCTGTCATTGGCAGTTGTATAATTTGGTCTACACTGATGTACCCCTAGGCCAGAATATATTGAAATCCCACAGTCATTTTTATGGCGTTATCATTTCACACTTATAAATCAAATGCCATGCAAATGTATTAGTAGAGAGGCCTTCTTCAGTACGCTTTTCAGCAGATGTCACACTTTCAGGATTACAGGACTATAGGGGTTAGGGGTTAATAGAATTGCCTTGCACATACAGCTAACTGTCTGCTTTTAGCATACTTTTATTCTATAGTGTAGCACATCAGCCAGCAGTTCTTACGTCATGGTTATGGCATCCCGTGTAAGGACTAAAGAACGTTTCAGCTGGATCACATTTGTCTCCTTCCCCAGTAAACCAAACCCATCAGGTCCTATACGGAATTAAACAAATGCATATTTTCAGAGAAGATGACATACAGTACAATGAGCATCATTACACCAAATGTATAACTAGTTTAGTGCTCTCATTAAGAGAAACAAAATAAGAGTATTGCAGGTTTGATACCTTTTAATGGCTAACAAAAATAGAAGTAATGATGTTACATAGCGAGCTTTCGATACATCACCAGTCCCTTCATCAGGAGTACTACAAGAATATATGAAGAAACAGCAATATATATATACAATAAGAACAGAGACATGGGGGAATGAATGGACATTTGAAAAAAAAACTGAACAACATATTAAAGATCTTGAGAATGAGTCCTGAACTCCTGAATTATCTTACAGATAAGGGGTGTGAAAGTTTTATGGTCTCTAAATTAATGTTATCTCAGAGACCTGGAGCCCCAAATATGTCTATAGAAGACTCTTTAGATCTTGTAGTGTGTCATAAATACCAGGGACAAATTCAGTCCAGTATTCAAAGTGTCAAGCAGTGTTATAAATTTGTATTCCCAAATTCTTCTAGCTCTTTGGGATTTGATGTTACCCTTTATTGAGAACTTGCATGTGTTATTCATTGTGTCCTGGGCTCCAGAAATGCTTAGCCACAGGAAAGTGTAGCTTCTTCTCTTTAATTGTGAGGCGGTGGGACCTCATCCTTGCATTGAGTCTCTGTCCTGTTTCTCCAACGTAGAGGCATGCAACAGGACATTTAGTGCAGAGAATCAGATAAACAACATTAGATGTAGAACCTGTGAATGTCCCAGGGATCTTATAGTCCTGCTGTGTGTTGGGGATCCGGATCTTATCTGTTGTCATTATATGGGAACAGGTAAGACATTCCTGTATCTGAAACCTATTGATTGGCCTACATACCTCAAATGGGACAGCTTCCACCCTAAACATATACAAAATTCCATAATCTATAGTCAAGCCGTCATATATAACCGAATCTGTTTCTAGCCCATCAGTTAGGGATGAGCATTTACAATATCTGAAAAGGATATTTTTACACCAGGGCTATCATCCTGCTTCCATTGAAGATCATATCACAAGAGCCACCAAGATCCCCAGCAGTCAACTTCTCCAATAAAATGAAAAGAAGCAGAACCAGAACCTCTGGTTGTGACCTACAACCCACAACTAGAGGTACTGAGGAAAACTGCCCAAAAATTACATCATGTCGTACGTAAGGATGAACGACTAAAAACAATCTTCCCAGATCCCCCCTTACTAGCTTACCGACAACCTCCAAATCTAAGGAACATTCTGATCAGATAAAGTTCAAGGCCATGTACCACAGAAAAAGGAACCCATCCCTGTAATATAAGAAGATGCAAAACCTGTTCCCATATACAGTAATGAAAACAGATAAGATCCGGATCCCTGACACACAGCAGGACTATAAGTTCCCTGGGACATTCACATGTTCTGCATCTAATGTTGTTTATCTGATTCTCTGCACTAAATGTCCTGTTGGAGGCCTTTACATTGGAGAAACAGGACAAAGACTCAATGCAAGGATGAGCTAGAAGAATTTGGGAATACAAATTTATAACGCTGCTTGACACTTTGAATACTGGACTGAATTTGTCCCCGGGATTTATGACACACTACAAGATCTAAAGAGTCTTCTATAGACATAGTTGGGGCACCAGGTCTCTGCGATAACATCAATTTAGAGACCATAAAACTTTCACACCCCTTATCTGTAAGATAATTAAGGACTCATTCTCAAGATCTTTAATATGTTGTTCTGTTTTTTTCAAATGTCCATTCATTCCCCCATGTCTCTGTTCTTCTTCTTCTTCTTATTTATTATTAAAGCGCCATTCATTCCATAGCGCTGTACATATAATAAGCGGTGCACATACATAATACAGACAATTGCACTAATCATAAACAAGACGAGTTACAAACTGGTACAGAAGGAGAGAGGGCCCTGCCCGTGAGGGCTTACAATCTACATGGTATGGGAGAAGGACACAGTAGGTGTGGGTGAAGTTGGTCATGGCGGTATGGAGGCAGCAGGGTCACTGGTTGTAGGCTTGTCTGAAGAGGTGAGTTTTCAGGTTTCTTTTGAAGGACATATATTATTGTACATATATTGCTGTTTCTTCATATATTCTTGTAGTACTCCTGATGAAGGGACTGGTCATGTCTCGAAAGCTCGCTATGTATAACATTACTTCTATTTTTGTTAGCCATCAAAAGGTATCAAACCTGCAATACTTTTATTTTGTTTCTCTTAATGAGAGCACTAAACTAGTTTTCTATTGGCTAACATGGTACCAGACTTTTTCCTTTTTCTTTCAACCAAATGTATAATGATCGCTGATAATTCAGTAAATGAGTGGCCTTCAAACAGCCTCAACGCCCCCGTTGCTCCTAGAGGCTCATTTGCATATATTTAAACATAATTTTTCTCAGCAATGCAGCCACATATGAACATGGGACCAACACAGATGCCTTCAGCTGCCAAGTGCACATGTAACAGGTCAGCCAGTGTCATAGGTACAAAACTGCTGACAGATGTCCTTTAAGTGGACACATCTGTATAACCCTCACTGTAGGTGTTATTCCAGGCTATCCCGGTTTGTATGGTGTAAGTATTTCTAGAAATCGTCTGTGAAGTAATACTGTATGTCACATCAGAGAGTCCAGAATTTATGTTTATTTCTTGGTTTTAAGTCCTTTCTTAAGAAATAATACCAGATGTTAGATACACAAGCCAAAAACGACCTTTCGATCTCCACCCTTGTTTTTGAGGACTGACTTAATTACAGCAATGTATTAAGATGCCTGCAAGACATAAGAACAGAAACAACTGTGCTGTGTGATTCCAATTTATGATTCATTTCACAAGGTTATCCAGTAACCTATGCTTTTGTACTCACACATTGTACTAGAACGGATATTTTTTCGTAAAGCCCCATTGTGTATTTTCAGGACGCAAAGTCATTTTTGGGAGAACTTATCGTAACAACTTTAAAGGGGTTGTCTCATCATGGACAACGGGGGCATATCGTTGGGATATGCCCCCATTGTCTTAAAGGTTTGGGTCCCAGCGCTGGCTCAGCTATTTCCGTCGGCCCCATAGAAATGAATGCGAGTGGGGACCGTGCATGCGCGGTACGCTCCCATTCACTTCTATTGGGAGCAGGCTTGGTGGTGGCCGGACCGGAGTCCTCCAGCCACAACCTTGTGGGGCTCCGTTCTCGATATAGGTGTGGTTCCCAGCGGTGGGACCCGCACCTATAAGACAAAGGGGGCATATCATAGCGATATGCCCCCATTGTCCATGATGAGACAACCCCTTTAACTCATTAGCATGAAGAACATGTCTATCACTAGGACCTCAAGGGTACTGCTCAGTGTACACAGAAATGCAGTTCCGTTCCGTGGCCCTGCAAAAATAGATAGCTCATGTCCTGGTCATGTCTGCATTTCTATCATAGGGCTGACTGTTCCGCAAACGGCGGAATGCACACATCCGGTGTTTTGCAGATCCGCAATTTTCAGACTGCAAAATGGATACGGTCGTCTAAATGACCCCTTCGTGCCAGTATCAGGGTGAATTGAGCCCCTGAGATGCAAACTGGTAGTCCGACTCTAAGTTGAGGTCACCTCTTCCTCTGTCAAATCATTTTAGGACAGCAGTCGCTTTTGAATGTAGCCCCTGAGTGTTTTGATGGAGGGAGGAGGCTACTTCTGACACCCCACCAGCAATATATTGCTTGTCAGTAGATCACTGCAAAACAAAATAAGGCTTCATACAGCTTAGGGTGCATTCACATCACTGTTTAGCTTTCCGTTCTTCTGATCTGTCAGAAGAAGAGAGAGAGAATTAAAAAAAATTTTTTTTGCGGACCTCAAAATACATACGGGCGTGTGCATGAGCCCTTAATGTGTACAAACTATACACTTCAGTAGTACAAATGTTCAATATGGCTTTATTATGTATCTCTAATCCAGAAGGCTGTGTATGGGAGAAGTAGTTAACTTTCTTGCCCTGGACTCAGTTTCTAGGAGTGGGCTGGCCCTACCCCTCTGATCTAGGAGCAGCAGTGTAGAGCCTGTACAGCTGAAAAGTAAGCTGTAGAGAGAGGAGCAGCTGGCGGCCATATGGTACCGTGCTGTACAACGTGATTTACACAAAAGAGGATGATAATATTGTATTACTGAAATTATTTTCGTGAAGTTGGATACCTTCAAGGCATAGTGGACATTTTAATGTACATATACACTCACCTAAAGAATTATTAGGAACACCTGTTCTATTTCTCATTAATGCAATTATCTTATCAACCAATCACATGGCAGTTGCTTCAATGCATTTAGGGGTGTGGTCCTGGTCAAGACAATCTCCTGAACTCCAAACTGAATGTCAGAATGGGAAAGAAAGGTGATTTAAGCAATTTTGAGCGTGGCATGGTTGTTGGTGCCAGACGGGCCGGTCTGAGTATTTCACAATCTGCTCAGTTACTGGGATTTTCACGCACAACCATTTCTAGGGTTTACAAAGAATGGTGTGAAAAGGGAAAAACATCCAGTATGCGGCAGTCCTGTGGGCAAAAATGCCTTGTGGATGCTAGAGGTCAGAGGAGAATGGGCCGACTGATTCAAGCTGATAGAAGAGCAACATTGACTGAAATAACCACTGGTTACAACCGAGGTATGCAGCAAAGCATTTGTGAAGCCACAACACGCACAACCTTGAGGCGGATGGGCTACAACAGCAGAAGACCCCACCGGGTACCACTCATCTCCACTACAAATAGGAAAAAGAGGCTACAATTTGCACGAGCTCACCAAAATTGGACTGTTGAAGACTGGAAAAATGTTGCCTGGTCTGATGAGTCTCGATTTCTGTTGAGACATTCAAATGGTAGAGTCCGAATTTGGCGTAAACAGAATGAGAACATGTATCCATCCTCTGATGGCTACTTCCAGCAGGATAATGCACCATGTCACAAAGCTCGAATCATTTCAAATTGGTTTCTTGAACATGACAATGAGTTCACTGTACTAAAATGGCCCCCACAGTCACCAGATCTCAACCCAATAGAGCATCTTTGGGATGTGGTGGAACGGGAGCTTCGTGCCCTGGATGTGCATCCCTCAAATCTCCATCAACTGCAAGATGCTATCCTATCAATATGGGCCAACATTTCTAAAGAATGCTATCAGCACCTTGTGGAATCAATGCCACGTAGAATTAAGGCAGTTCTGAAGGCAAAAGGGGGTCCAACACCGTATTAGTATGGTGTTCCTAATAATTCTTTAGGTGAGTGTATGTAAAGTTACCCTGCTCCTATATACCACTAATACAGTCAACATCCAAACCATTTTCAATCTAACATTTATCATCTATCCAGTGAATAGGTGATAATTGCTCCTGTTACAGCAGTGAGTGCGGGACCACTAAAGGTCTTTTTAGATGGGACGATATAGCAGGTGATTGTCGGGAAGGAAGAGTTCCTTGCCAGCAATCGCTTGCTCATCAGCAGAGGAGACCACTGCATTTACATACACAGTATGGGGAGGAGTGATCACTAATGCCATCGCTCGTCTCCATACAGACTCATTTATTGGCAGCAGAGACAGTTAATAGAGAGCGATCTACTGCCGGCAAATGAAGATTTTTGTGTCCACACAAATTATCTATTTATTACCCGATAAGTAAGCTTTTCACTTGTTCATCAGGTAATCGGGGGTACCTTTAGGCCTCTTTCACACGGGCGAGATTTCCGCGCCGGTGCAATGCATGAGGTGAACGCATTGCACCCGCACTGAATCCGGACCCATTCATTTCTAACAGTATAAGGTCAGTGCAGGCAGCAAAGGTCAGTACGGAGGTCAGGCATATGTCAGGTCAGGCAGAGGAGGATCAGAATCCAGGAATAGAGCAGGAGTTAATACACAGGCATACAAACTGAAACAGCACACCTGCAGGAACTAGCAAGTTAGAAACCATATTGCTCAGGCACCTTCTCACACGGGAGGTGTCTTTAGTACCCAGAGGTGACCAGCCATTGGCTGAAGTGAATTAGGGTGCTCGTGTGTGTTTTATGGGCAGAATGGAGTGGCCTAACTGGCAAGAAGCAGGCTGCAGCCTGCAGAGGAACAGAAGACTCCAGCGTCCACTGCATACCATTGGATATGGATATATCTGGCGCTGTGCTTGGTAAGCTGCTCACAGTAGCACTTCTGCCTTCTCAAGCAGCTGATCAATGGGGGTCCCCAGTGTCGGACCCCCATTGATCAGATACTGATGACGTATCCTGAGGATAGGTCATCACATGGTGCCTTTTCTTTTCATGCCTCTCTGCTCATATGGTGTACAAATCTTTAAATAATATCAAAATGAGTTGTAAACACAGCCTGTAGGAAATCATAATATGGCATCTCTATACTTCTATATAGTATAGAGCAGGGGTACTCAACTGGCGGACCCCTGCATGCTAAGGGGGGGGGGGGGCGGTCTGCCCCGGTTGCTGGCTCTCAGGGTGTGCCAGAGTCCAGAAGCAATGAGAGCTTCAATAAATACAGATGGAAGCACTCATTTCTGGAGCTCCCCATGCTCCTCCCCTCCTTCAGGCCGGTGGCGCTCTGAATGGTGAAACAGGAAGACTTCTCCCTGCTCCATTGCTCCATCATTCAGCCTGCAGACACAGATCGCACTGCCGGCCTGTGAGGGCGGAGCCTGCAACCCAGAAATCTGCATAAGCCCCACCCACACAGTGCTGCAGCACGATCTGTCTCTGCAGGAGAAAAAACTGTGAGCTTCAGGAATGGGACAAGGTGAGTAGTTACTGTGTTTTTTTTCTTTTCTTTTTAACACAGAGGGGGCACAATGGGCATTGCAAATGTGAAGGGGGCACAATGGACATTTCTACTCTGGAGGGGGCACAATGTGCATTGCTATCGTGAAGGTTCACAATGGGCATTTCTAATCTGGAGGGGGCACAATAGGCATTTTTACTATGGAGGGGCCACGATGGGAATTTTTACTCTGGAGGGGGCACAGAGGGCATTGCTAATGATAACAGGGCACAATGGGCATTTCTACTATGGAGGGGGCACATAGGGCATTACTACTCTGAAGGGGGCACAGTGCACAGAGGGCATTACTACTATGAAGGGGGAACAGATGGCATTATTACTGTGAAAGGGGCACAATTGGTATTACTAGCACAGAAGGCATTACTACTATTAAGGGGGAACAATGGGGATTTCTACTATGGAGGGGACACAGAGGGCATTATTACTGTGAAGGGGCATAATAGACATTACTACTGTTAAGTGGGCAAAATAAGCATTACTACTATTAAGGGGGAACAATGGGCATTATTACTATTAAGAGGACACAATGGGAATTATTACTGTGAAGGAGGCACAATAGGGATTATTACTATGAAGAGGGCACAATGGGAATTATTACTGTGAAGGGGCACAATGGGGATTATTACTGTGAAGGGGGCGCAATGGGAATTATTACTGTGAAGGGGGCACAAAGAGGGCATTACTACTGTGAAAGGGGCACATAGAGGGTATAACTACTGTGAGGGGGGCACAATGTGGGCATAACTACTAGTGATGGCCTTGCGGTCGGTTCGCCACGAACTTTGCGTTTTCGCGATCCGCCGAACATGCGAACATATGGCAATGTCCACGCACGCCATATTCTTTTGCATTGCGCCGAACTTTGACCCATGACACATCCATCAGGTGAGACAGGACAGCCAATTGAGACGTTTCAGCACATGGACAACCCCCCAAACGTATAACAGAACCCGATCTGGCAGGCATTTTAAATTATGTGTTTTGCTAGTGTAGGGAGAGGTTGCATTTTGGAGCAGGGACAGGCTGTTAGGAACTTAGGGACACCAAACGCTAGGTAATAGGGCCACAAAAGTCCTTTTAAGGACTGGTAATGTGCTAACGATACACAGAGGAGTGTAATATACTTAGAATATACTTTCTAACATAGAAAGTATATTATAGTGCATTTGTATGCTTCCAGAAAATACTGATTGAGGGCTGCGATCTATCAGCTTCCACAAAATAGTGATTGAGGTTTTCCATATACCTGCCTCCACAAAATTACTGCTTGAGAGTGATATACCAGCTTCAACTAACAACTGATTGAGGTCTGTCATATATCAGCTTCCACAAAATAGCAATTGAGGTTTTCCATATACCTGCGTCCACAAAATTACTGCTTGAGAGTGATATACCAGCTTCAACTAGCAACTGATTGAGGCCTGCCATATATCAGCTTCCACAAAATAGCAATTGAGGTTTTCCATATACCTGCGTCCACAAAATTACTGCTTGAGAGTGATATACCAGCTTCAACTAACAACTGATTGAGGTCTGTCACATATCAGCTTCCACAAAATAGCAATTGAGGTTTTCCATATACCTGCGTCCATAAAATTACTACTTGAGAGTGATATACCAGCTTCAACTAGCAACTGATTGAGGCCTGCCATATATAAGCTTCCACAAAATAGTGATAGAGGTTTTCCATATACCTGCGTCCATAAAATTACTACTTGAGGGTGATATACCAGCTTCAAATAACAACTGATTGAGGCCTGCCATATATCAGCTTCCACAAATACTGCTCTTCTCTAGGGACTTTGGCACAGGGTCATTTTGAAAATAGGCAGAGGAAGAGGCAGGCCGTTCCGCAGGGGTGGTAGGAGTCGGGCAGATGCACCAGGCCGGAGCCTAAGTGGGAAGTTGGAAAAGTGCGTGCAATTATGTCAAAGGACGCACCAGAGTTGGTTGAGTGGCTCATTCAGTCTTCCGCTTCTGCACCCTCCTCATCCTCTGTATCTGCACCCTCTTCACTCTCTGCTGTGTGCACCCCCAAAGACACCACCACCACCATAGCACCTCCACTCGAGTCAGAGGAATTATTTTCCCATCCATTCCCAGACCTTACCGATGCACAGCCATTCTTGGCATCCGATGAGAAAGAGGAGGTATTAACGGCCGCCACCCAGCAGTCTGATGACAGTACCCATATCAGCCCAAGGATGGTGGTCCTCACTGTTGCTGCCTACTCCGAGATCTCTGTCAGTGGTGGTGAAGGTGACTGTAATGGACCGTTTCAGCAGACAAGGGGTTAAAATCTGTTTAGGCGATATGCCCCTTTATGAGAGACAGGCACAGCTACTGCAGAACACCAATGTCCCAAACTGGATACAAAATAGCACTCCAAACTGGAACCTCACGAATAGCTGCTAGCAGACGAACAGGAATCAGCTTACACTCCTGGCAATCAGTCTCTAACAGCATACAGCGGATCCCCCCAATAACGAGACAAGGCTCCGTGTTGAGGGTCAAGCAGTGGTCTGAGGTGCTGGCACACCCAGCCTGGTTTTTATTACAGTTGTTGCAAATACAGGTCCGCCCACAGGGGTTTGAAATACAGCCAATCAATATGTTACAACACATACAATGTAAGTACACGCCCCTAGGGGACCAGAATGAAGACTTGTGACATAGGACAGATATGCAGCACTGTAGGATACACAGAGACAATACATCCCCACAATGCATCATGGTTTCCTCCTCTCTGCCCTGGAGACACCCGAGGCGTAATCCAATTATCTCTCAAGACAAAGAGAAGTCACCAATACACATGTGAGAAAAACAGGACAGACATCACCATTTAAACACACAATGGGACAATGGCACAATAGAAACACACCCAGCATTTTCCTCCCAAGCTGACAAGTTACACTTATTATAAATTGTTACAACTTTGTGAGTTTACATTGGCCATACATATAACTTACATCAATTTAAACAGTATAACTTGGGGACAAACCTATCCAAAATTCACTTGAATAGGTTCAGGGGTTTAAAAGTTAGTATATGGCCCATAATCCTGGGGCAAGAGGCCAGCAGCCAGGCCTCTCCAAAACCCAGTGGCGAGGTTAGTTTCGCCACAGTGACGATGATGACATGTCGATGGACGTCATGTGGGTGCCCACAAGAGAGGAAGAGGATGGGAGTTCAGAGGGAGAGACGGAGCAGCAGATAGGGAGGAGAGGGAGAAGAAGCAGGCAGAACTCACAGTGCACAGGAGGCAAAAAGCAGACTGCAAATGTATCTGGAGCGAGCCATCCACCATGCACGGTCACATCTTGCACTCCCAGGACGCCAGCATATGGCTCCGCAGTGTGGGCTTTTTTTTAACATGTCAGCTGCTGACAATAGTGTTGCCATCTGTAACCTGTGCTGTCGATGCATAAGTCGCGGTAAGCCCAACATTCACCTAGGGATGACTGCCTTAAGAAGGCACCTGGCCTCCCATCACTGAGCCCAGTGGGAGCAACACCGTCAGAACCCACAAAGCCACACTCCTGGCGCTCCACGTCCTGCCTCTTCTCTTTCTCCTCTCTCCTCCCATTTGTCCTCCATTCCACCTTCCACTGTGCCGTCATCACGTTCATCTGGCACAAGGCAGGCTTCCATGGCCCAAATGTTCGAGTGTAAAAAAATTATGACGCCGGATAATCCTCTTGCCCAACAGCTGACCGCGGGCTTGTCGGAACTACTAGCCCGTCAACTACTGCCATATAAACTGGTGGACTCGGAGGCCTATAGAAAATTTACGACCATTGGCGCACCGCAATTGAAGGTCCCCGGAAGAAAATATTTCTCACAGAATGGCATCCCTGAACTATATGGCCACTTTCAGTGGCAAGTTAATGTATATCTGGCACACAGTGTCGGTACCAAGATACATCTGACCACAGACAAGTAGTCTAGCAAACATGGGCAAGGAAGGTACATAACTTTTACTGCCCACTGGGTGAACATTCTGAAGGCCATCAAGCATGTAACCCGTGGGACCTGTGTTGATTTGGTGGTACCACCACGGATTGCGACCTCTTCTTCTCCTCCTCCTACTCCATCCTCCGTCTCCTCCTCGGCTGACTCCTCTTTTTCCACTGCTACCGCCTCTTCTGCTGCACCCCCCAAGCTACCCAGAACCTATTCGACGCATAAGGTGAAACGTTGCCATGCTATGCTGCAGCTGTTGTGCCTGGAAGCCAAGAGCCACACCGGTCCTGCACTCCTTTCAGCTCTGCGGTCACAGGCCGCTCAGTGGCTAACCCTGCTCAATTTGACATTTGGTAAAGTGGTGTGCGACATCGGTGCCAATCTGCTGAGCACGCTGAAACAGGGCAAAATGACACACGTGCTGAAATTAACCGTGCAGTGATTCGTTGCCAAATACCCCGGGGTCCAGGACGTCTTGCGGCAGGCCAGGAAAATCTCTGGCCATTTTAGAAGATCTTACACGGCCATGGCTCGCCTTGCTGTCATTCAGCGGCGACACCACTTGCCCATCAGACGTCTGATTTGTGACTGCCAAACGCGCTGTAACTCCACCTTGTATATGCTTCATAGGCTGCTTCAGCAGAAACGTGCCGTTAATGACTACCTGTACGAACTCTGCGGCAGGACAGGTTCTGGGGAGCTTGGTTTCTTTTCACCGCGCCAATTGCTGCTCATGAGTGACGCATGCAGAATTGCGGCCATTTGATGAGATCACCAAACTAGTCAGTCGCAGCCAGGGGCGTCATCAGTGACATAGTACCTTATGCCTTCTTTCTGGAGCGTGCATTGTGTCATGTCATTGATCAAGCCGTCGAGGAGCAGGAGCTGGAAGATGAGGAAGTCGCAATGCTTAATGAATTCCCAGGGGGGCTACTCCATCTGAGACAAGTCAGCAGGAGTCTGAAGAGGAGTCAGAGGAGGATGGTGGCTGCGGGGAGGTGGAGGAGGAGGAGCAAGAAAAACAGGTTTTAAACTTTTCGAGGATCCCTGGTGTTGTCCGTGGCTGGGGCGAGGAGACTGAGGACGACATTCTCCTGGGCGATGAGCAGGAGCCAGGGCGCTCCACCACTTCCAATTTAGTGAAAATAGGGGCCTTCATGCTCCAGTGTTTGAAGAGGGACCCCCGTATAAAAGCATAAATGTCCAGGACCTAACCTGGATGGCAACATACTTAACCCCCCGGTACAAACACAAAATTCCAGACATGTTACCAGCATCACAGAGGGCTATCAGAATGCAGCATTTTCAGGCCTTGCTGCGAGAGATGCTGCATTCTGCTGTTGCGGGCACTAGCAGAGAAATTTACACCCACAGCAAAACAGGTGCGGGTACCAATTCTACCGCGCCTGCAAAAAGAGGGCGGTTTGAAGATGTGTTGGTCACTTCAGATATGAGATCATTCTTGCAGCCAACCCAGCGACAGCCTCCCTCTAGATCCAGCCTCAGGGAACACGTAGACCAACAGGTGTCCGACTACATCGGGTTAATGGCCGATGTGGACGCTTTGAGAAGCGAGGAACCCCTTGACTACTGGGTGTGCAGGCTTGACCTGTGGCCAGAGCTGGCACAATTTTCCATGGAACTCTTGGCTTGCCCCTCATCGAATGTCCTGTCTGAAAGGACTTTCAGCGCAGCAGGTGGGATCGTGACCGATAAGCGCACTCGTCTAGCTCACGACAGTGTAGACTACCTCACATTTTTAAAAATTAATGGATCTCTCAGGAATTCAACACCTGTGATGACCACATGAAATTGAATTTCCTCATGCCAGCCCACACATATCCACCACCACCCAGAAAAAAGAATGGTCCTTGCCTTATGTATATACAGCGCATAAAAGGCCTTTTATGTCAGGTGAATGCCTAATTTTTGGGGCCTGTACTGGCCGACTGTTACATATTTATCCTGTGACCACCTAATGTACCTCCAGCCACAGAATCCAAAGTTCTTTGCTGTCAGATGAATGCCTATTGCATAATTTTTGGGGCCTGTACTGGCCGACTGTCACGACCCTTGGCTAGGTCGTGACTCTGTGTCTGCACGTGTGGTTTCCTTTGGCAACTTGGTTTGCATGTGAGGCACTTTTCCTTGGATGTGGTGTTTCCCCATTTTGGTATGCACGGGGTTAAGGTTTGTCTGCTAGGTGTGGTGGGTGTGACATCAGGCCTCCTTATATGTTGGTGTGGTGGAGATGAGGTCAGTTTGATTTTGTTGTCAGTCTGTGTTGGAGCTCTGCTCTCTGGCTGAATGTCTTGGTCTGTGTGAGCCACCCTTATTTATTATTTTGTTTACCTTGTGCTGTCTGTGTGTCCCCTCCGGTGTGTTTATGTTACTCCTCCCCCCCACCTGTTGTATGTAGTAATGGTGTGGGTCTTGCCTGGAGGTTTGATTGTGGAGTGTTGCTCCAGAAGGGGCTTGCTTTCCTGGAGGGGTTTAAGCGAAGACAAGACTGTGGGTTTCCCAGCCTGGAGCCTCCTTCCATCACGGCTGCAGCAGGTAAGTGTGGATAGCATTGTAATGTTGCCAGTAACTTACCTGCCGTACTGTTTTTCCCATGGTCTTGCATCCTGTCTGTTACTGGGCCTCTGGAGACACCATTCATCCGTGGTGAAGGATGAATGGGTGGTCTCTGCCCTGTCATCAGTCCTAGGGCATATCAGGGATAGCAGGGTCCTAGGTTGGTGAGCATGAGCCCCCTTACCTTCTGAGGCGGCTCATGTGCTAGGAGTCTAGGGAGATCTCACGGTTACATTAGGAGGTGACCTGCTCCCTGTTCCCTGCTATCTGGTGTTGCAGCCACTGTCATTGCACGGTGGGGGGTTATCCACATTCCCCGCTGTGACACCGACAGTTGCATTTTTATCACGTGACTGCCTAAGGTACCTCCAGCCACAGAATCTAAAGTTCTTTGCTGTCAGGTGAATGCCTATTGGCTAATTTTTGGGGCCTGTACTGGCCGACAGTTACATTTTAATCCTGTGACCGCCTATTGTACCTCCAACCACAGAATCCAAAGTTCTTTGCTGTCAGGTGAATGCCTATTGCCTAATTTTTGGGGCCTCTACTGGCCGAAAGTTAAATTTTTTACCTCTAGCCACATAATCACACCCTTGTCTCACTCCTCTGCCTCTCATTATGGTGCCGTATGAACCGCATTCACTATAAGGACCTTCTAATGTCACAGGGTCATGTGACTGTGCTCCCCACCCCATACTTTGCCCCTCATCCTGTACTGTGCCCCCTTATACCCTGCATTGTGCCCTCTTACCACACCCTGTGCAGTGCCCCTAGTCATTCCCTGTACTGTGCCCTCTTATACCCCTCTATCCGGTCACAGTATGGTGGTGTTATCCGGTCACTGTACGGAGGTGTTATCCGGTCAATGTATGGCGGTGGTATCCAATAACTGGAGAGCCATAACTGTATCCCTTTTCCTACCCATACCATCCTTTTTAAGACCTGGCATGAGTAGAAAAAATATGCAGATTGTGGTGCTAAGGACCTTTGCGCCACAATCTGTGTCAGAAGTACGCCTAACATAGACGTATTTCTATATAATAAATGACCACATAATTGTATTATTATTCGTGGGTAGGGCTAATATCTTTATATTATATAGATTCTAGTGTATTATACTGTGCCCTGTATTTCCCAGTAGAAAATGATCCTTGGGAAACACAGTCCTCATCCCTGACCACCAGGACCAGATAGCGCTCTGTCAGTACATGGCGGCCTCCCCTCCCCGCCATGCTGCTCCGCTCTATACTGGTGCTTATTCTGACACTAGGGCTGGGTTCACATCTTATTTTTGCCATCCATTTAATGCATACCAAAAATGTATGCGTTAAGAGATGCCTCAAACTGATGCCGTACAGTGGCGTCCGTTCACCATACAATTCCATGGTAGAAAAAAAATGTACGTTAATGTATGCATTTTTTAATGGACTCTGCAGGATACAAAAACGTGGAGTGCTGCACATTTGTATACAACAAACCGATAGGAAATAAAAAATTTCTAGGCTCCAGCAGGGCACATTTTTGAGTTTCCCTTTAAGATGCATAAAAATGACCCCTGATTAAAATACATATTTTTTGTGGGAATTATTGCCAATATTCCCCCTCTGGTATATCACTGTCCATGTTGTGGGAATATTTGTGTACTTCTAGTAAGTGTTTTCTGGCTGCAAATATGACTTGAAGGTTTTTCAGGTTCGTCTGCCATTAAAGTGAATGGGGCCCGCCGCTAACGCGCGGTTCGCCAACATTTGATTTTGAAAGCGCGTTTGCGAATCTTCCCGGCTGATGTTCGTCCATCACTAATAACTACTGTTAGGGGGCACACATCTGTACAAAACTACTGTGAAGGTTGTTCAATGAGGGCAATACCACTGTGAGGGGGTCCGATTTTTTAAAAGTATTGGGAGGGGTGGGCATAGAAAGGACCCGCCCTGGGTGCCAAACAACCTAGGCGCGCCACTGGAGGGCAGCACTGTGGGGCCATAACTTTGTGAGAAGATGTCTAATGGCGTATAACTCTGTGGGGGTCCACTAAGGGGGGCATAACTGGGTGGGGAGCTGGACATGGCTTTGTAAGGAGGACCACCATAGGGTGCATAATTATTAGGCAGGCATCAATGTTGGGGCCATCGAAAGGGGCATAATCTATGAGGGGGGCATCACTGTGTGTGGGGCTACTTAAAGGGGCATAATACTATGTGGGGAGAACTTAAGTGGGCAGCACTGTGTGGGGGCCACTTAACGGGGCATCATACTGTGTGAAGTCTACTTAAGAGTACATCATACTGTGTGGGGGACATTTAAGGGGCATAACTTTGTGGGGGGGCATTTAACGGTACATCATACTGTGTGAGGGGGCATATAGAGAACATCACTTTGTTCTGGGGGCTTTTAAGTGGAGCTCATTCTGTGTGAGAGGCAACTAAGGGATCATCTACTGTGAGGGGGCACTTAGAGTATTCATACTCTGTGGGGAGGAACTAAGGAGCCATCACAATGTTTCAGGGGCACTAAGGAGTATCATAATGTGAGGGTGCACTTAGGGGTATCATACTATGTGGAGCACTAAAGGGATATAATACTGTCTGAGGTGCATTAAAGGGGCATCATTATTGTTAGAGGGCACTGAAAGCACATTTGTACTGTTTGGTTGGCAGAAAGGAGATTAGGAGGGCTTGGAGGTGGAAAGCACACGGAGTAACTTCAAATTTTTTTGCGGACCCATTGAAATGAATAGTTCCGCATACGGTCCACAAAAAAAAAGGAAGGGACATGGAAACAAAATACGTTCGTGTGCATGAGCCCTAATGCTGTGAAAAAAGACATACAGATATAGTATATGTCTGAAGGACACTCTGTTGCTTATGCTTGCGCCATAGGCATGCACACGGGGTGTGCCGGGTATGCCTGGCCACACCCTAATCACACCTCTGTGCTCCCGCACTGTCGCCTGCCGCAGCGGCCTCTTGAACCACGGCTGCCCCGCATACTTGCACAGCTTCAATGACATCTGCCTGACTGCTCCTGGGGAGTCCTGTGCTCCGTGTCCCGGTGGCCGGCTGCGTAATGTCACTCACTCCGACGTCACGCGCCTGCTCTGCCTGCTTCATTAATAAAGTGGGAGGAGCAGGCTCGTGCGGCGTGACGGAGTGAGTGACGTCACGTTACGCTGCCGCTGTCCTAGTTTGAATGTTTGAGAGCCCGCCCAGTGCTTGTGTGAATACTAGCTGGAGGGAGTCCCACTGTCCCAGTAAGTTAGTATTAGTAGTTTGGAAGGGTCTAACTTTAGTTGCCGGCCTGAGGCCTCCACCCCCTGTTGGGGGTCACTGTCAGGGACACTGTTATGGGGGGGGGGATCTGTGGATGATGACACATATATAGCACAAGATGCTGCTATATATGTGTCATCCACAGATCCCCCCGGCACCCCATAACAGTGCCATCCACAGATATCCTCTTAATAGACTGTTAAGGGGATATCTGTGGTCTGTGGATGACACTGTTATGGGGGCATCTGTGGAATATGACACTGTTATGGGGATCTGTGGATGAGACTGTTATGGGGCATCTGTTGAATATGACACTGTTATGGGGGATCTGTGGATGAGACTGTTATGGAGGCATCTGTGTGGAATATGACACTGTTATGGGGGGATCTGTGGATGACACTGTTATGGGGGGGATCTGTGGATTATACTGTTATAGGGGGGATCTGTGGATGACGCACTGTTAATAACAGTGCATCATCCACAGATGCCCCCATAACAGTTACATCCACAGATATCCCCTTAATAGACTGTTAAGGGAATATCTGTGGTCTGTGGATGACACTGTTATGGGGGATCTGTGGATGACACACTGTTATGGGGGGATCTCTGGATGATACTGTTATGGGGGGATCTGTGGACGATGCACTGTTAATAACAGTGCGTCATCCACAGATCCCCCATAAAAGTGTGTCATCCACAGATGCCCCCATAACAGTGCGTCATCCACAGATCCCCCATAACAGTGTGTCATCCACAGATGCCCCCATAACAGTGTGTCATCCACAGATGCCCCATAACAGTGTGTCATACACAGATGCCCCCATAATAATTTGTCATCCACAGATCCCCCATAACAGTGTGTCATCCACAGATCCCCCATAACAGTGTGTCATCCACAGATCCCCCATAACAGTGTGTCATCCACAGATCCCCCCATAACAGTGCGTCATCCACAGATCCTCCCATAACAGTGCGTCATCCACAGATCCCCCATAACAGTGCATCATCCACAGATCCCCCATAACAGTGCGTCATCCACAGATCCCCCATAACAGTGTGTCATCCACAGATCCCCCATAACAGTGTGTCATCCACAGATCCCCCATAACAGTGTGTCATCCACAGATCCCCCATAACAGTGTGTCATCCACAGATCCCCCAAACCGTGTCTCATCCACAGATCCCCCATAACAGTGGACCTGCGCACTGAGGAGAGACTGAAAGGAGGGGAAGATCCGCGGAAGCAAGCAGAGGACGGCACAGCAGGCGACTGAACAGCTTCTTTTGTAAGTAAATTATTTTATTATAGTGCTGAAACTGCTTTAAACTCTAAAGAAAAGTTTTGGAGAGTGTTTTTCTCTTTCTCAGGTCGGAAGCAAAACCAAGGAAGAAAGGAAAACTCTTGAAAGCTTGTCTTTTAAGTATTAGGATAGTACAATAAAATGGTATCCCTGCATACCGCAATACTCTCGTATTTTGTAATCTTATTTATATATATATACACTGCGTGCAGAATTATTAGGCAAATGAGTATTTTGACCACATCATCCTCTTTATGTATGTTGTCTTACTCCAAGCTGTATAGGCTCGAAAGCCTACTACCAATTAAGCATATTAGGTGATGTGCATCTCTGTAATGAGAAGGGGTGTGGTCTAATGACATCGACACCCTATATCAGGTGTGCATAATTATTAGGCAACTTCCTTTCCTTTGGCAAAATGGGTCAAAAGAAGGACTTGACAGGCTCAGAAAAGTCAAAAATAGTGAGATATCTTGCAGAGGGATGCAGCACTCTTAAAATTGCAAAGCTTCTGAAGCGTGATCATCGAACAACCAAGCGTTTCATTCAAAATAGTCAACAGGGTCGCAAGAAGCGTGTGGAAAAACCAAGGTGCAAAATAACTGCCCATGAACTGAGAAAAGTCAAGCGTGCAGCTGCCAAGATGCCACTTGCCACCAGTTTGGCCATATTTCAGAGCTGCAACATCACTGGAGTGCCCAAAAGCACAAGGTGTGCAATACTCAGAGACATGGCCAAGGTAAGAAAGGCTGAAAGACGACCACCACTGAACAAGACACACAAGCTGAAACGTCAAGACTGGGCCAAGAAATATCTCAAGACTGATTTTTCTAAGGTTTTATGGACTGATGAAATGAGAGTGAGTCTTGATGGGCCAGATGGATGGGCCCATGGCTGGATTGGTAAAGGGCAGAGAGCTCCAGTCCGACTCAGACGCCAGCAAGGTGGAGGTGGAGTACTGGTTTGGGCTGGTATCATCAAAGATGAGCTTGTGGGGCCTTTTCGGGTTGAGGATGGAGTCAAGCTCAACTCCCAGTCCTACTGCCAGTTTCTGGAAGACACCTTCTTCAAGCAGTGGTACAGGAAGAAGTCTGCATCCTTCAAGAAAAACATGATTTTCATGCAGGACAATGCTCCATCACACGCGTCCAAGTACTCCACAGCGTGGCTGGCAAGAAAGGGTATAAAAGAAGAAAATCTAATGACATGGCCTCCTTGTTCACCTGATCTGAACCCCATTGAGAACCTGTGGTCCATCATCAAATGTGAGATTTACAAGGAGGGAAAACAGTACACCTCTCTGAACAGTGTCTGGGAGGCTGTGGTTGCTGCTGCACGCAATGTTGATGGTGAACAGATCAAAACACTGACAGAATCCATGGATGGCAGGCTTTTGAGTGTCCTTGCAAAGAAAGGTGGCTATATTGGTCACTGATTTGTTTTTGTTTTGTTTTTGAATGTCAGAAATGTATTTTTGTGAATGTTGAGATGTTATATTGGTTTCACTGGTAAAAATAAATAATTGAAATGGGTATATATTTGTTTTTTGCTAAGTTGCCTAATAATTATGCACAGTAATAGTCACCTGCACACACAGATATCCCCCTAAAATAGCTAAAACTAAAAACAAACTAAAAACTACTTCCAAATATATTCAGCTTTGATATTAATGAGTTTTTTGGGTTCATTAAGAACATGGTTGTTGTTCAATAATAAAATTAATCCTCAAAAATACAACTTGCCTAATAATTCTGCACTCCCTGTATATACTTATTTAGTTTTTTTCAGTAGTATGATTAAGTGGTGAAAATTATTAGTGCCCCCCCATTTTTGACTGTGATATCTTATGTGCCCCCCCTATATATTGTTCCTAGAGTCGCCACTGCGCAGAGGCGGAGTCACGGCAATGCTAGGGTGAGGCCCGGCCTGTGTGTGTGTATGTATATAATATACGGGCGTGTGTTTGTACTTTAGGGTGCTTGCGCCTTGTGGTCCCTTTGATGTATATGTTAAGGAATACTACCGACATACAGTATACCTCTGACATTTACAAAAACAAGATGTGAACAGAGCCTTACACTTTCAAATCATGCTTTTATGCATGAGCCCCCCAAAAAAACTAAGAATTTTTAGTTTAAGGAATGAAATTTACACCCAGTTACAGAAAAAAGTTATTGTTTCAGTTATCACATTATCTTCTTGGTTCCATTGCAAATGACGTTTGTAGTTTGTCCTTGCTTTTAGTTGTCGTAGACTATGATGTCAATTCCTTCCTAACCAAAAGATTAGCTACTATTTCTACAGTGACGATCCAAATGTAATGCGTATGTCAGGGAATAAGGGATTTTGCTTTTGTTTTATTTTAGATTCTAAAAGAAAATACTTGCCACATTCTAGATAAAAAAAAATTCCAGTATGGGAGTGAGCACTGTGCTAACATGTCCAATCTCAGAGAGATAACACAGGAAAACAGAGGCACTAATGATGAGCTGGGACGAGTTGTGTATTAGATGGGCATATAATTGGCTGACAATTTGCATTGTTACATATACTGTATATATAGCATGAAGATCTGCGTACATAGTAACACTGTAACATAGTTTATAAGACTAAAAAAACACATCTGTCCATCCACTTCAGCCTCTTATGCTGCAAAGTCGATTCAGAAGAAGGCAAAAAAAGAAAAACAAATGAGGCTAAAGCTAATTTTCCTAATTTTAGGGGGAAAAATTCCTTCCCGACTCCAATCAGGCAATCAGAATAACTCCCTGGATCAACGACCCCTCTCTAGTAGCTATAGCCTGTAATATTATTACACTCCAGAAATACATCCAGGCCCCTCTTGAATTCCTTTATTGTACTCACCATCACCACCTCCTCAGGCAGAGAGTTCCATAGTCTCACTGCTCTTACCGTAAAGAATCCTCTTCTATGTTTGTGTAGAAACCTTTATTCCCCCAGACACAGAGGATGTCCACTCGTCACAGTCCTGGGGATAAATATGATGATAGGAGAGATCTCTGTACTGTCCCCTGATATATTTATACATAGTTATAAGATCTTCCCTTAGTCGTCTTTTTTCTAAAGTGAATAACCCTAATTTTGATAATCTTATGGGTCAAGTATCATCTTAGGGTACTGTAGTCCACCCATTCCAATTATTACTTTAGTTGTCCTCCTCTGAACCCTCTCCAGCTCTGCTATGTCTGCCTTGTTCACTGGAGCCCAGAACTGTACACAGCACTCCATGTGTGGTCTGACTAGTGATTTGTAAAGTGGCAGGACTATCTTATCACGGGCATCTATGCCCCTTTTGATGCAACCCATTATCTTATTGGCCTTGGCAGCAGCTGCCTGACAACCAGTTAAGTTTATTGTCAAGTAAAATTCCTAAGTCCTTTTCCATGTCAGTGTTACCCAGGGTTTTACCATTTAGTATGTACGGGTGACTTGCATTATTCCTTCCCATATGCATAACCTTAAATTTTTCAGTGTTAAACCTCATTGGCCACTTCTCTTGTACTTTATGTAACCTGACCTTCTAGTAACTGCTATGGAGGTTAGAAGCGCCCAACACTGGTTAAAGAGAGTCTGTCACCTAATTTTCACCAATATAACTAAGAGCACTGCCTCACAGAAGATTGCAGACACATTCCAGACAAACTTGTGTAGGGTGGCCAGGCGTCCGGTTTTAGGCCGGACAGTCCAGTTTTTAGATTTCTGTTCCTCCATCGGGTGCCAGGCCAGGACGGAGAGCAGGAAGTCCTCCTTTTTGTAGTTAAGTCGGTACTCACATTGGGATGTCACTTTAAATCATCACAACATGGGGCAGGACCTGGCAGCACGTCTGGAGCGCTGTATGGTATGACGTCACGTCGCGCCGCCTGAGCTAACTGTTATCTGCAGCAGGTGGGAACTGAGTGTGCAGATGCTACACTGTGGAGATCCTCCTCCTTGGGCTATGACTTCATCCTCAGCCCGTAGCTCCCCATCCAACCAGCATGGCCCCACCATCTCCCCGCTGGAAAATTAATACTTACCTGTATTTGCGGTAAGAGGGCCTGGGAAGGTGTGATGGGTGACGGTCTACAGGCCCCCCCTGCCCCTTGTGCTGTACGAGCCGCTTCACACACAGGCCCGGGGAGCGGGGTTTGCTCAGTGCTTTATCCCCATGATGTGCTGTCTCCACAGGTGTACTTTCCCCAGGGTAACACCGACTGTAATGTAAGGTAACCCCCGCTCCCACATGGCACAAGAAGCCCCTGCATTCATTTCTGCTGGAGGTTCCTCATCCTTGTGTTTAAATGACTGTGGTGATGCTGCCAGCACTGTGCTCCTTCAGAAATCCCTGGCTTATGTCTTATTGTACGTGGAGTGTCAGCTTCAGAGCAAGGAACATACACTCACCTAAAGAATTATTAGGAACACCTGTTCTATTTCTCATTAATGCAATTATCTAGTCAACCAATCACATGGCAGTTCCTTCAATGCATTTAGGGGTGTGGTCCTGGTCAAGACAATCTCCTAAACTCCAAACTGAATGTCAGAATGGGAAAGAAAGGTGATTTTAAGCAATTTTGAGCGTGGCATGGTTGTTGATGCCAGACGGGCCGGTCTGAGTATTTCACAATCTGCTCAGTTACTGGGATTTTCACACACAACCATTTCTAGGGTTTACAAAGAATGGTGTGAAAAGGGAAAAACATCCAGTATGCGGCAGTCCTGTGGGCAAAAATGCCTTGTGGATGCTAGAGGTCAGAGGAGAATGGGCCGACTGATTCAAGCTGATAGAAGAGCAACGTTGACTGAAATAACCACTCGTTACAACCGAGGTATGCAGCAAAGCATTTGTGAAGCCACAACACGCACAACCTTGAGGCGGATGGGCTACAACAGCAGAAGACCCCACCGGGTACCACTCATCTCCTCTACAAATAGGAAAAAGAGGCTACAATTTGCACAAGCTCACCAAAATAGGACTGTTGAAGACTGGAAAAATGTTGCCTGGTCTGATGAGTCTCAATTTCTGTTGAGACATTCAAATGGTAGAGTCCGAATTTGGCGTAAACAGAATGAGAACATGTATCCATCCTCTGATGGCTACTTCCAGCAGGATAATGCACCATGTCACAAAGCTCGAATAATTTCAAATTGGTTTCTTGAACATGACAATGAGTTCACTGTACTAAAATGGCCCCCACAGTCACCAGATCTCAACCCAATAGAGCATCTTTGGGATGTGGTGGAACGGGAGCTTCGTGCCCTGGATGTGCATCCCTCAAATCTCCATCAACTGCAAGATGCTATCCTATCAATATGGGCCAACATTTCAAAAGAATGCTATCAGCACCTTGTGGAATCAATGCCATGTAGAATTAAGGCAGTTCTGAAGGCAAAAGGGGGTCCAACACCGTTTTAGTATGGTGTTCCTAATAATTCTTTAGGTGAGTGTATATCACTCTTCTAAATGACTAGCTTTTACACTGGGTTGTAGGGTATCCCTAACGGGGGGCATGTGTAGCAGTGAGTTACTCATTCATTGTGAATCATTTGACAATATAAGTCTTTGCTCACATTATGTATTTTATGTATTATAGATCAGGAAAACTGCATGGAAAAGTGTAGTATACAGCGCTTTTCCATCCCGCAGAGTCCAGTAAAAAAAAGCACTATGGAGACTTATTTCTTCTTTTGCCGGGCACTTACTGGGAGAGGGGCGTGGTTTAGCAGGTTGGGGGTGTGGCCTAGAATGTCCTCCTTTTTGGGGTGAAGCAAGTGGCCACTCTATACTTGTGTGTACTTTGTGTCTGTATTCCATGTCCAGGAAAAGTGTTTTTATTCTACTGGAAAAACAGCTCCCAAGTGCCCAGCTGAAAGTGAAAGTAAAAACAGCTTTCACTCCTGACTCGAGTTCTAATGGCTATATCTTCTGATATAGTGGATATAATTAGAGATGAGAGAATTTTTTAAAAAATTTGATTCGGCTGGTTCTCTGAATTTTTCAGAAAAATTTGCTTCGATCCGAATTTATTCACGGCAAATCGTGTTAAAAAATGGCTATTTCCTGGCTGCAGATAGCCTGTATAGTGGTGTAGAACACTGTGCCTTGCAGTAACACGCATAGGGAGTCTGCTTTGGTAGTGAAATAATACTGTGAGTCAGTATGACAAGCACATGACAGGTGTTGCTCTTAGAATCACTGCACACTTCACTTATTTGTGCAGTTACGGGGCCAAAACTGACCAAATAACTCAAGTATCAACTCAGCCTTACAGGTCAATGTTAGTGTAAAGAAGAAGCGCACTCCTTTTACACCGTCGTCAGCTGATTCCACATAGATGTTATCAGAACCTGTTCTTTTAAACACTTATACAAGTAGAGCCCCCCTGACAGAGTGGAGAGGGTGTCAGTAGTAAGTTTGTATTGACGTCCCTGATTATTTTGCCCTTCCTCTGATCCATCAGAACAATAACACCCAAAAAACTGATCCTGTCTGTGGAGCATCCGCCTTCACTCAGCATTTGCTCAATAATCCATCAGTATTGCTAAAGCCCAAAAAAGCAGGAGTGGATCTAAAACAGAGATGACACGTGAATGGAATATTTGAATGTCTTCTGTGTTTTGTACCCACTCCTGTTTTTGGCCACCAATTCATAAGCCAATTCTGATGGGACCATACAGGCCTTACAGCTGCTACACTGGCAGGATCCGTTGTGCGTCTCCTTTTTCCTATCCTTCTGACAGATCAGAAGTGTCACATAAATGATGATGTCAGCGAGGTCGAAAGCCAAAATAGTGGACCAGTCATGAAGTGGGGAAGGGTGGGAACAGAATAAGAAGTTCACAGAGTGGACCTATAACATAGTGGTGAGGTGGAAGCAGCATGAGGATACCACAGAGTGGCCCAATGACAGGGTCTGGAGGTGGAAGCAGTATGAGGAGGCACAATGACAGTGTCTGGAAGTGGCGGCAGTATGAGGAGGTCACCGAGAGGCACAATGACCGAGTCTGGAGTTGGCAGCAGCATGAGTAGGCCACAGAGTGGCACAACGACAGAGTCTGGAGGTGGCGGCAGCATGACAGTGTGTAAATGTAAGAGTACATGCATGTATGACAGTGTGTGTATGAAAGTGTGCCTGCATGTATGACAGTGTGTGTATGAAATAGTGCGGGTATCTGTTAAAATAAAAATGAAAAAATAAATAAAATAAAACTCACCATCCTGATCACTCTTTGATCCAGCACCAATACCCTGTTCTCTGAAAATGACTGTGTGCCGCACCTGACTGCTGTAACTATTCACTGGCCTCAGTAGTGTACAGCACCAAGGCCAGTGATTAGCTGCAGCGGTCATGTGCGCTATTGTACTACAGCTTCCTATAGAAAGGATTATTATAAAGAATGTTGATGCAAATCGGAAAACCCCCTTAAGTATCAATATTTGTATGAAACTATAGGGTGGTCCCCTAGAGTCACTTCTACTGGTGAGCCCTTGGCACCCCAGTCCGACACTGCTTAAATAGTATAAGGTGCTTCTTTGTGATTCTGAGTGAGAGAGACAGTTAGGGAGCAGAATCTGCTGTTTCTGTAGTCTATGGGGAGACATGATGAGCAGCTAATCTCCACCCACCACCAGCATTGGGGTAATTGTTAGAGATGCAGCTTTTCCTTTTCAGAAAAGTGGCGAGGGAAACGCCTCTTGTGACAAAATTTGTCACAGGAGACGTTAAAAAAAGTCATAAACACAGGGTTTACAACTTTTTTATGCTAGAGAAGCGGTGTGAGGGAATATTAAATTCTCCCCTGTCTGTTCAGTAGAGGTCCACACAATGCTATAGGTAGCATATTAGGGATCTGTACAACACAGACCCTGAAAACACTTATGTGCCTCAAATAGCGGGCAGTCAAAAGATACCTATCTTTTGGACATGTCATAGTAGCATTTCAGAAGTTTCCTTTGGTTTGATTGTGGGTGCTGAGACCCCACTGATTGCTAAAATGAGGCAGCAAAAGTGGCTGTAACGCTTTGTTTCTGCTCAACTCTTCTCAGATTACAAACATGTCTATGGACTTTCTAGGGTAGAACGGAAGTAGAAAAAAGAAAGTAAGGGGAAAAAGGAAGGAAGGAGATAAAAGGAAAGATAAAGGTAGATAAAAGACCAGATAAAGCAAAGGAAATGTAGTTAAGGAGGATTGTGAGAGGGTAGGAAGAAAGGAAGAAAAGAAAGAAAGGAAAGAAAAGAAAGAAAGGAAAGAAAAGAAAGAAAGAAAGAAAGAAAGAAAAGAAAAAAGGAAAGAAAGAAAAGAAAGAAAAGAAAGTAAGAAAAGAAAGAAAGAAAGAAAAGAAAGATAAAGGAAAGGTAGTTAAAGGGGTTGTTAGGGCTGTTCATATTGATGACCTATCCTCAGGATAGGTAATCAATATCAGATCGGCGAGGGTCCGACACCCGGCACTCCTGCCGATCAGCTGTTTGAAGAGAAGGCACATGCCGTGCCAAAGCTGCCTCCTCTTCATTGTTTACCTGCTCGCCATCGCATCCGCAGTGGTGAGCAGGTGTAATTACAAGAAGCCATCCCATTCACTTCAATGGGACGGATCGCTCCTATACAAGCGTAAAGGAACGGCGGGCAGGTAAACAATGAAGGGAAGGGAACGCTGGCACAGCACGCACCTTCTCTTCAAACAGCTGATTGGCATGGGTACCGGGTGTCGGACCCGCGCCGATCTGATATTAATGACCTATTCTGAGGATAGGTCATCAATAAAAATAACTTGGACAACCCTTTTAAGGAGGTTTATGGGAGAGTATGAAAGAAAGAAAGAAGGGCAGGAGGAAAGGAGAAAAAAGAATGGAAGGAAGGTAAGAAGGTAAGTAGGGCGGAAGGAAATGCATAAAAACATGAAAATGTTAAAAGGGAAGAAAACATCATAATGGCAAGAACAATCATGAAATAATAAACAGTGTACTATTCCCAATACTTTACCAGCAGATTCTCCATAAGGTTGGTATTCTGTGATGCTTTCTTTGTTGCACACTGCACAGACATGAGGCCACAGCTGGCTCCTCTGTGTTATTTCAGCTGTGCATTATATTGTTAACTGTTTTGGCTAAAACCAATGTGACATACAGAGCTGCCAAAATCTAGTGCCAAGGACTCCGAGCTAAAATCATCAACTGCTTTGCTAGATCATTGCCATTTTGTTATTATTCTAAGAGAGATAATACATATTGTCATGTCATTAATGTACAGTAAGTATATCTAGGAACTGCTAACGTCAGTGTGTGTGGCTTATAAATGGTGGTACCGTATTCAGACTGGAGATTCTTGATGCTGATTTTTGTTTTTTGTTTCTTAATTCTCACACTAAAGGGTTGTCTCATCATGGACAATGGGGGCATATCGTTAGTATATGCCCCCATTGTCTTATAGTTGCAGGTCCCGCCTATATCAAGAACGGAGCCCCGTTTTCACAGCCCCATAGAAAATGAATCAAGGGCGGCTGCGCATGCGCAGTGCGCCCTCCTTCACTTGCGGGTCCCAGCAGTGAGACCTAGCGTTATGCCCCCATTGTCTATGATGAGACAACCCCTTTAACTACCATTAACATACCATACAGGGATTTTATTAATAGCAGGGATTTAACGAATGCACAATATTCAATTACTTACAGTGCACCCTCTGTCCTGCATAATACTACAGTATAAAATAAAATAAAATCTATAAAATTATACTTACCTCATCCATTTGATTGCAAAGAGCCAGCCACTGCCATCTTGATTGAAGATCCAGCGCAAAATCTTGAATGGCCCTTGCTGACGTCATACGTCACTGCACACGGAATTTCGCAGAGGATCTTGATGGCGGCGGCCACACTCAAACGGATATGGTAAGTATGATTTTTTATTTTTATTTTTCCTTGAAATTCAATTTGCTATATATATATATATAAATACCGGAAAAACGAGCGGCACTCCGTTGGATAAAGAAAAGTGAACCTTTAATCACCCAGAGGTGCAACGTTTCGGCTCTGCTCTTGAGCCTTTTTCAAGCATAAATACAACTCCAAATCTCAACAATATATACAGGTGAATCAATTAACATGTGAATCATGTGATCACACTCCTCCCAGTGGGTGTAAACAAATTGTGACAGAATTACACTGAAGCAATGTAAATACATACTGTTGACATATAATGATAAAGTGCAAATAAAAATACAATCGGAAGAGACATGAGTCATCCATGCCATACATATTATAATTCTAGTGAATGAAAAATTGTCGATCGAAAACATAAGAATCGATCGATCTATGTGTTTAAACATGTCATAACTTACAGGGGGGAGAGCAAGAAGGAGGGGTGATCCAACACACATACCGAAAGCACAGGGAAAATCGTGTCCCGCCGTATGCCCAGCGTTGTTTACTGTCCATTGCGCAGGCTCGGCAAAGCACCAATCAGGGAGGAGGAAGGAGGAGAGCGTCATCAGACTGCATCGGCGCACAATCGACACTTCAGTCTCTTCTTGCATAGCCGGAACGCTCCTCTCCAGGCGCATGCTCAGATGAGAAAAGCCTATTCTAGGCGCCATCTTACTCACTGGAAAGACGCCCTTAATCAATATTACCCAGTGTAATACATCCAACCCACAATACATCGGATATGGCATACTCAGAAGGGCAGTGGGCTCCCTCGAAACAGGGTGTCCACATGCACCGCCCAGGCGAAGAACTGTCATACCCACGGTAACCGCGGTTAGTGCAGAGCTGTCACCCAGGTTACTGAGCTGTCATCTCATCCGAGAGGGATCTCCTCTAGTGGCTACACAGATGCCACTGATATATCTAACATATGAAGAATTATGCCACCTAGGTTATTATGTCAAAATCAACTCATCCCACGGTGCTGGCCAGACCAGACAGAAATAAAATATATGCATAATCACAAAAAAATAAAAAATAAACACCTATAAAACGGCCCTCTCCTGTGCGGTATGTTGTGATCACTCTATCCGAACCTGCCATTCCTCCTGAAGTTCAGTGTACGTGGTCTCTATGTGAAGAAGAAAGAGAGAAAAAATAACGTTATTATTGAAGCAAGAAAATGAAAAGATTGAGTTATATAACTCTCTTAGTGTATAACAGAAACACCGAGTTACACCCGGCCTGACCATGGAGGCAAGCCACCCTCACAGAACATCCCCAAAGTTATATTCTATATTTAGCCCGTGGGGTTTCAAACTACCCAACTTATGGATCCAGTTGAGTTCTCTACGTTTCAGTATCTTTGACCTATCGCCACCACGTCTAAGTTGAGGTATATGGTCTACTATCCAGCACCTGAGATCACGTTCCCCATGTTTGACATCCGCAAAATGCTTGGATACCGGTAGATCCATACGCTTCTTGCGGATGCTCAAGGGATGGTTATTAAGGCGGGTCTTAAACTCGGTCGTTGTCTCTCCCACATATAATAAGTTACATGGGCAGGATAGTATGTAGACAACATAGCTGGAGTCACAGGTTAAATGGAAAGAAATTCCAAAAGATTCACCAGTACCAGGATGTATGAAATTCCTCCCCTTACACATATATTTGCAATTAACGCAATTGAGGCAGGGAAAGCAGCCCAGGCCCAACTGCGTTAATGTGGTTTGTCTCAAAGGCCCTTTAGAGCCCAAGTCAGCTTTAACCAATTGATCTTTCAAATTTCTGGAACGGCGGTAAGAAAGAAGAGGAGGATTCGGAAATTCAGGAATTTCTTTGAAGCATGAGCCTAATAGACCCCAATGCTTCCTCAAAATCCTGTTAATTGAGGAGCTGTGCTCACTATATACTGAAATAAACGGAATTCTATCAGCTTTGCGGACAGCCTTCCGTTTGGTCAGTAATTCCGTCCTATCCAGATCATGGACTCTACTGATATGCTTCTTAAGCAACCGTTTAGCATACCCCCTGTCCTGAAATTTAAGGGCCATAGAATCCAAGGTTGCATCCAGTTTAGACTCCTCCGATATTACCCGCTTAACCCTAAGGAACTGGGAGAAGGGTAAGGATTGAATCATTTTCCTTGGATGAGAGCTGTTGAAACATAAGAAGGTATTAGTGTCGGTTGGTTTAGTATATAACTCTGTGTGTAACGTACCCTCTTTGAACACTACCTTAGTGTCCAAAAACTGAATCTCAGTGTTGGAATGAATGAGGGTAAACTGCAGATCCGGATCATGACTATTGAGAAAGTCATGAAAATCAACCAAGCCGGCCTCTGATCCTGTCCATATGATGAAGATGTCGTCGATGTATCTCCACCACCTCAGCACATGTCTGAAGTGGTGGGACAAATAGACGACATCTTCCTCATAGCAACGCATAAAAATATTTGCATAAGTGGGGGCGACGTGAGACCCCATGGCCATACCCCGTTGTTGCAAATAAAAAGTATCTTTGAATAGAAAATAGTTATATTGGAGCACAATCTTCAATAAATCAACAATAAATTCGGAAGCCTGTGGAGTATATGAGGACATCATTAACATTTTCTCAACTGATCGGATGCCCTTCTCATGTACAATAGAGGTATATAATGAGGTCACATCGAATGATGCGAGTGTAACTGAAGGTACCTGTGATAAATCTATGCCCTGGAGTTTAACAAGAAAATCAGACGTGTCTTGTATGTACGAAGACCCACCAATTGAAAAATCTCGCAGGACTTTGTCAAGAAAGACAGCTATGCCACTGAAGATCGAATCAGTCCCCGAGACAATAGGGCGTCCCGGGGGATCTATGAGGGTCTTGTGAATCTTGGGCAGCACATATATCACAGGAGTGACTGGATGTGCCACCTCAAGAAATGCACAAAGACCCTCATCGATAATGCCAGCGGTCAAAGCCTCCCTCAGACACCTACGTATGATACCAATGATCATAAATTTGGGGTCAGAGTCAAGGGCTCTATATACCTGTGGGTCCCCCAGTTGTCGCATGATTTCATGCACATACTTGGTGGTATCCATCACCACGACCGCACCCCCCTTATCAGCCGGTTTCAAAGTGAGGGTGGGGTCGGATCTGAGAGATTTCAGAGCCTCAATCTCAGTGGTAGTCAGATTGGGGTATCTGAAGTCCAGGTCCCCCGAAGAGGATAACCGGAGCTCAGAAATCCCACGTCGGACAGCACTGATGTAAGCCTCCACTGCAGGTTCATTAATCACCGGTGAAAAATTGCTCCTTTGGAATAAGTTGAGAGACCCCAGTGTGAACTCACTCATCTGGGGCCTCGCAACTACATCCTTTTTGTGAAACCATATCCTTAATTTGATACGGCGAAAAAAAGAAAACAAATCAGATTCCAACTTAAACCAGTCTATGCGTGCACTGGGACAGAATGAGAATCCCTTGGATAGGACACTCACTTGGGTGGAGGTTAATTCTTTTGAGGATAAATTGACTACAGTCATTTTCTCCGCCCTGTCGTCATCTTGGTTGCCACGAGTCGATTCTTGTTGTTCCGTAGTCTGCCTGGCCCTTCTGTGTCCGCGACCAATATTCGACCGAACCTTTTTTATAACAATTCTTTGTTTTGCAAAAAATTTGAAGCTTTATCCAACCGATATTCTTTGGACTTTATTTTGCTCAACATAGAGTACCTCCAACATAAACTCTCAATTTTACATTGTGAAATAGGCGATATTGAGACCGGTTTGCGGTCCTTTCTATCACCAGAGGACTTCATTAAATTTACTGAGGATACAGCCACTCAAATGAAGCAGTTCCAGTCAGAATTAGAGGAGAATAAAAGAACCAAGTGGTGTAGAGACACAGATGATTATAAAAGAGGCAACGTCTATAATTGGCAAAATGAGAGACTATCCAATACCCAACAAAGGGAGGTGAGGAGACGGAGGAAACCAACCCAGGCACCTTCAAATGAGGAGCAGTCTTTTTTAGACAGGAGTCCACAGATGCCGGAAAGACGCGGCGATGCATTAGGAGAGGTGGTCGCGGACACAGAAGGGCCAGGCAGACTACGGAACAACAAGAATCGACTCGTGGCAACCAAGATGACGACAGGGCGGAGAAAATGACTGTAGTCAATTTATCCTCAAAAGAATTAACCTCCACCCAAGTGAGTGTCCTATCCAAGGGATTCTCATTCTGTCCCAGTGCACGCATAGACTGGTTTAAGTTGGAATCTGATTTGTTTTCTTTTTTTCGCCGTATCAAATTAAGGATATGGTTTCACAAAAAGGATGTAGTTGCGAGGCCCCAGATGAGTGAGTTCACACTGGGGTCTCTCAACTTATTCCAAAGGAGCAATTTTTCACCAGTGATTAATGAACCTGCAGTGGAGGCTTACATCAGTGCTGTCCGACGTGGGATTTCTGAGCTCCGGTTAGCCTCTTCGGGGGACCTGGACTTCAGATACCCCAATCTGACTACCACTGAGATTGAGGCTCTGAAATCTCTCAGATCCGACCCCACCCTCACTTTGAAACCGGCTGATAAGGGGGGTGCGGTCGTGGTGACGGATACCACCAAGTATGTGCATGAAATCATGCGACAACTGGGGGACCCACAGGTATATAGAGCCCTTGACTCTGACCCCAAATTTATGATCATTGGTATCATACGTAGGTGTCTGAGGGAGGCTTTGACCGCTGGCATTATCGATGAGGGTCTTTGTGCATTTCTTGAGGTGGCACATCCAGTCACTCCTGTGATATATGTGCTGCCCAAGATTCACAAGACCCTCATAGATCCCCCGGGACGCCCTATTGTCTCGGGGACTGATTCGATCTTCAGTGGCATAGCTGTCTTTCTTGACAAAGTCCTACGAGATTTTTCAATTGGTGGGTCTTCGTACATACAAGACACGTCTGATTTTCTTGTTAAACTCCAGGGCATAGATTTATCACAGGTACCTTCAGTTACACTCGCATCATTCGATGTGACCTCATTATATACCTCTATTGTACATGAGAAGGGCATCCGATCAGTTGAGAAAATGTTAATGATGTCCTCATATACTCCACAGGCTTCCGAATTTATTGTTGATTTATTGAAGATTGTGCTCCAATATAACTATTTTCTATTCAAAGATACTTTTTATTTGCAACAACGGGGTGTGGCCATGGGGTCTCACGTGGCCCCCACTTATGCAAATATTTTTATGCGTTGCTATGAGGAAGATGTCGTCTATTTGTCCCACCACTTCAGACATGTGCTGAGGTGGTGGAGATACATCGACGACATCTTCATCATATGGACAGGATCAGAGGCCGGCTTGGTTGATTTTCATGACTTTCTCAATAGTCATGATCCGGATCTGCAGTTTACCCTCATTCATTCCAACACTGAGATTCAGTTTTTGGACACTAAGGTAGTGTTCAAAGAGGGTACGTTACACACAGAGTTATATACTAAACCAACCGACACTAATACCTTCTTATGTTTCAACAGCTCTCATCCAAGGAAAATGATTCAATCCTTACCCTTCTCCCAGTTCCTTAGGGTTAAGCGGGTAGTATCGGAGGAGTCTAAACTGGATGCAACCTTGGATTCTATGGCCCTTAAATTTCAGGACAGGGGGTATCCTAAACGGTTGCTTAAGGAGCATATCAGTAGAGTCCATGATCTGGATAGGACGGAATTACTGACCAAACGGAAGGCTGTCCGCAAAGCTGATAGAATTCCGTTTATTTCAGTATATAGTGAGCACAGCTCCTCAATTAACAGGATTTTGAGGAAGCATTGGGGTCTATTAGGCTCATGCTTCAAAGAAATTCCTGAATTTCAGAATCCTCCAATATAACTATTTTCTATTCAAAGATACTTTTTATTTGCAACAACGGGGTGTGGCCATGGGGTCTCACGTGGCCCCCACTTATGCAAATATTTTTATGCGTTGCTATGAGGAAGATGTCGTCTATTTGTCCCACCACTTCAGACATGTGCTGAGGTGGTGGAGATACATCGACGACATCTTCATCATATGGACAGGATCAGAGGCCGGCTTGGTTGATTTTCATGACTTTCTCAATAGTCATGATCCGGATCTGCAGTTTACCCTCATTCATTCCAACACTGAGATTCAGTTTTTGGACACTAAGGTAGTGTTCAAAGAGGGTACGTTAAACACAGAGTTATATACTAAACCAACCGACACTAATACCTTCTTATGTTTCAACAGCTCTCATCCAAGGAAAATGATTCAATCCTTACCCTTCTCCCAGTTCCTTAGGGTTAAGCGGGTAGTATCGGAGGAGTCTAAACTGGATGCAACCTTGGATTCTATGGCCCTTAAATTTCAGGACAGGGGGTATCCTAAACGGTTGCTTAAGGAGCATATCAGTAGAGTCCATGATCTGGATAGGACGGAATTACTGACCAAACGGAAGGCTGTCCGCAAAGCTGATAGAATTCCGTTTATTTCAGTATATAGTGAGCACAGCTCCTCAATTAACAGGATTTTGAGGAAGCATTGGGGTCTATTAGGCTCATGCTTCAAAGAAATTCCTGAATTTCAGAATCCTCCTCTTCTTTCTTACCGCCGTTCCAGAAATTTGAAAGATCAATTGGTTAAAGCTGACTTGGGCTCTAAAGGGCCTTTGAGACAAACCACATTAACGCAGTTGGGCCTGGGCTGCTTTCCCTGCCTCAATTGCGTTAATTGCAAATATATGTGTAAGGGGAGGAATTTCATACATCCTGGTACTGGTGAATCTTTTGGAATTTCTTTCCATTTAACCTGTGACTCCAGCTATGTTGTCTACATACTATCCTGCCCATGTAACTTATTATATTATATCCAGTGAGTAAGATGGCGCCTAGAATAGGCTTTTCTCATCTGAGCATGCGCCTGGAGAGGAGCGTTCCGGCTATGCAAGAAGAGACTGAAGTGTCGATTGTGCGCCGATGCAGTCTGATGACGCTCTCCTCCTTCCTCCTCCCTGATTGGTGCTTTGCCGAGCCTGCGCATTGGACAGTAAACAACGCTGGGCATACGGCGGGACACGATTTTCCCTGTGCTTTCGGTATGTGTGTTGGATCACCCCTCCTTCTTGCTCTCCCCCCTGTAAGTTATGACATGTTTAAACACATAGATCGATCGATTCTTATGTTTTCGATCGACAATTTTTCATTCACTAGAATTATAATATGTATGGCATGGATGACTCATGTCTCTTCCGATTGTATTTTTATTTGCACTTTATCATTATATGTCAACAGTATGTATTTACATTGCTTCAGTGTAATTCTGTCACAATTTGTTTACACCCACTGGGAGGAGTGTGATCACATGATTCACATGTTAATTGATTCACCTGTATATATTGTTGAGATTTGGAGTTGTATTTATGCTTGAAAAAGGCTCAAGAGCGGAGCCGAAACGTTGCACCTCTGGGTGATTAAAGGTTCACTTTTCTTTATCCAACGGAGTGCCGCTCGTTTTTCCGGTATTTATACATTGGGGTAAGAAGCCTATTCCCCTTGGGACGTGCACCCTACTTTCCACACTCATTTTTACCAGTGCCGCCATTTTTCTCGTACTATATATATTTGTATATATATATATATATATATATATACACATACAGTGTATATATATATATATATATATATATATATATATATATATATATATACAAAGGATATAAAAAGTCTACACACCCCTGTTAAAATGTCAGGTTTCTGTGATGTGAAAAAATAAGACAAAGATAAATCATTTCAGAACTTTTTCCACCTTTAATGTGACCTATAAACTGTACAACTGTACCTACAACTGTGCACACTTATGCAACCATATTTTTCTATTTTTCTATTTTTTCTTCCCTCTACCTAAAAGATTTCAGTTAGTTTTTCAATTGAGTGGTACAGATTATAGATCACATTAAAGGTGGAAAAAGTTCTGAAATGATTTATCTTTGTCACATTTTTTTACATCACAGAAACCTGACATTTTAACAGGGGTGTGTAGACTTTTTATATCCACTGTATGTATATATATAGTGATGAGCGGCAGGGGCAATATTCAAATTCGTGATATTTCACGAATATTTGGGTGAATATTCGCCATATATTCGAGAGTTCGCGAATTCATGATCTCCAGGCATTATTTTCTTGATTGCGAAAATTTGCCGAAAATTTGCCTAAATTATTCATATAAAAATTCGCATCAACTGGTATTTAGAGAAAAAAATCGAATATTCGCGATTACGAATATATTTTGCGATATTCTAAATATTCGCAAATTCTCGAAGTGCCGATATTCGCGATTAAAATTCGCAATTTGAATATTCGTGATCAACACTATATATATATATATATATATATCAACGAAAAATGGCGGCACAGGCGAATAGATGAAAATGTGGGTGCACGTTCTTGAGGGAATAGGCTTCTTCCCCCAATAATAGTCCAGAAAATGAACGGCACTCCAATAGGTCATGGACAAATAACTCCTTTATTTACCCGTGCGGTGCAACATTTCGGGCTCAATACTAGAGCCTTTTTCAAGCTTGTGAATAAAGTTATTTGTCCATGACCTATTGGACTGCCGTTCATTTTCTGGACTATATATATATATATATATATATATATATATATATATATATATATTATTATACTTTTTTTACTGTATATATACAGTATATTGTACACTGCTTCTCTTTCTCTCTCTCTCTCTCTCTCTCTCCCTCTCTCTCTCTCTCTCTCTATATATATATATATATATTATATATACAGTACAGACCAAAAGTTTGGACACACCTTCTCATTCAAAGAGTTTTCTTTATTTTCATGACTATGAAAATTGTAGATTCACACTGAAGGCATCAAAACTATGAATTAACACATGTGGAATTATATACATAACAAACAATTGTGAAACAACTGAAAATATGTCATATTCTAGGTTCTTCAAAGTAGCCACCTTTTGCTTTGATTACTGCTTTGCACACACTTGGCATTCTCTTGATGAGCTTCAAGAGGTAGTCCCCTGAAATGGTTTTCACTTCACAGGTGTGCCCTGTTAGGTTTAATAAGTGGGATTTCTTGCCTTATAAATGGGGTTGGGACCATCAGTTGCGTTGAGGAGAAGTCAGGTGGATACACAACTGATAGTCCTACTGAATAGACTGTTAGAATTTGTATTATGGCAAGAAAAAAGCAGCTAAGTAAAGAAAAACAAGTGGCCATCATTACTTTAAGAAATGAAGGTCAGTCAGTCAGCCGAAAAATTGGGAAAACTTTGAAAGTAAGGGCTATTTGACCATGAAGGAGAGTGATAAGGTGCTGCACCAGATGACCTGGCCTCCACAGTCACCGGACCTGAACCCAATCGAGATGGTTTGGGGTAAGCTGGACCGCAGAGTGAAGGCAAAAGGGCCAACAAGTGCTAAGCATCTCTGGGAACTCCTTCAAGACTGTTGGAAGACCATTTCAAGGGACTACCTCTTGAAGCTCATCAAGAGAATGCCAAGAGTGTGCAAAGCAGTAATCAAAGCAAAAGGTGGCTACTTTGAAGAACCTAGAATATGACATATTTTCAGTTGTTTCACACTTGTTTGTTATGTATATAATTCCACATGTGTTGATTCATAGTTTTGATGCCTTCAGTGTGAATCTACAATTTTCATAGTCTTTCAAGTTTTGATGCCTTCATAGTCATGAAAATAAAGAAAACTCTTTGAATGAGAAGGTGTGTCCAAACTTTTGGTCTGTACTGTATATATATATATATATATATATATATATATATAGTGACACAGTGACGGGTTGTGTCTGGCAAGGCAGATATTTTTCTCCCAGCATGTGCGGCTGGTCTGGTTTCCAGCCAGGAAGGTCAAATACCGGACCGGAGTTTAAGTGCCGGTCCAGGTTTTGGCATCACCTGGCTGTCCTTAAATAGGCAGCTGGGTTCAGCAGAGATGTCTCTGTTTTTGGGATCTGAGGCTTTGTGCCGTGCTGGGAAAACAGGCCCCCTAAAGCCTGCTGTGGACTACTGGAGGCAGAACTGCCAGCAAGGTGACTTGTGTTATATGAACTTTCCATTGTGTGTGAATTAACACCAAGACTGCAAAGTTACGTGCTGTTTTGTGCAATTGCCTCACAATATATATATATATATATATATATAGAGAGAGAGAGAGAGAGAGAGAGAGAGAGAGTGGAAAAATGGCAGCACTGGCTATAAACGGATAAAATTGGGTGCACGTTCCTAGGGAATCGACTTCTTACCCCACAGATAAATCCAGAAAATGGACGGCAATCCAGTCAGATGAAAAAAATTTGTGATTCCTTTATTCAACCTTCCGGTGCAACGTTTCGGCTCTAAATTCGCCTTTTTCAAGGCTTGAAAAAGGCTCATTTAGAGCCGAAACGTTGCACCGGATGGTTGAATAATTTCAGGATGAACCTAAAATGCACTCTAACCTTTACAGGTGAACTTAAAGGGAACCTGTCACCTGGATTTTGTGTATAGAGCTGAGGACATGGGTTGCTAGATGGCCGCTAGCAGATCCGCAATACCCAGTCCCTATAGCTCTGTGTGCTTTTATTGTGTAAAAAAAACGATTTGATACAAATCCAAATTAACCTGAGATGAGTCCTGTCCCTGACTCATCTCACATACAGGACTCATCTCAGGTTAATTTGCATATGTATCAAATAGTTTTTTTTTTACACAATAAAAGCACAGAGAGCTTTTGTTTCAATAAATTGTTTGGGATGAGGACATCACTATTGCTGCTTCTACCTAAATGTCCTACTTTCATGATACATCACTGTTGAGTAAACTTTTTCCATAAATTTAACCCAAAAGCCAAATATCCCTAACTTTTTGTGAGTAAAGTATATGTGGAGAGAGTCAGCGAGGGCAGCAGTTAGTGTGGAGCTTTGACTCTTAAAGGCATTTCTCAGTAGAGACAACCAGTTGTAGAATGCATGCCCAGAGGAGGTCACCAGTCTGTAAAAGGGTTATCAAATTATTAATATAAGAAATGATTATCACACATCATATAGTACTTCACAATCTCTACCAAAGCTAGAACCAGACCTGTACCTCACATGGATCCAGAGATCTCCCCATCCATTGCTCCAATTGTTCTGCTAGATTAAGTTAAATCTTGCAGCTCAGGGTGCGTGTCCTTTTGCAGGTGGCATGTTCTGTAGCCATCACAGCGTCTCACTGGCTTGTGGCAGTTGAAAGATGGATCTGAGCATGTGTGTCCACCTCAGCACTGTGGACAGAGAAATGAGTAAAAGAACAAGCAGCAGGTGGCGCTATACAGATGCATTTTTATTGAACAACAGTGGCTATATGAAATGCTTAATTACATGCAGTTACAAAAGTATTCAGATCCCAGTGCTGGTTTGAAAAAAGTTGAATATTTTGTGTGGAGCAACTGCTTTATGGGTCAGATCATGACAGTGACCGGTCGCACTGTGTGTCAAAGGGTTTACAATGACTTTTTGTAATCATTTTTAAGAGTAACCCTGACTTACCCTTTAATTCAATTTTATATAGTCTCTGTACAGGGAGAGAAAAGGAAAGGAGAGGTTGCCTCATAGTGATTGCTTACGAGGGAGAGCCGCACCCCATCATTGAACCCCTTAGATGCTGCATTCATCTCTGATCGCGGCATCTGACATAAAAAAAATTAGGGCTTTCCGGGGTTAATCTGTTAATCACCTTATCCATTTGAGTGCGAAGAGGTCACCGCGACCATCTTGATTGAAGATCCCGTGCAAAATCTCGCCTGATGTGTGTCATCACGCTGACCGGCATGGTGACATCATATGTCACCGCTCACAAGATTTAATGTGGAATCTTCAACCAAGATGGCTGGGACGACCTCTTCGCACTCAAATGCCCAGCGTGATGACGTCATCACGCATCGTGCAAGATTTCGCGCAGGACCCTCAAAAGATGGCCACGGCGGCCTCTTTGCACTCAAATTGATGAGGTGAGTATTATTTTTTTTTCACCGCCATTTCAGACAAAATTGATTTGTTACCACGAAGCACGAGGAAATTCACAAGGAAATTCGGCTTAACGGTGAATCAAATTTTCCCTGAAATTTGGATTGAAGTCCACATTGGATATTTCAATTCGCTCAGCACTAATCTCGAGCATGCGTGACTATATTCTAAACTCCTGTAGAAGTGGATATGGTGACCACAGTGGCCTTGATACCTAAATCAGGGGGGGGGGGGCTCCATTCTTAAGATAGGTGGGGGGGATGTCCAAGATAAAATACATATTTAGTGGTGACTGTTAAAATAAATCAAAGACCCACTTACAAGTCATGCATTTTCAACAATAGTGTGAATTCTCATATTGTCCTCATCATAATGCAAGAGGAAATATGTGCTACACAGCGCAGCGTGCTAGAATGCGCAGGAATGTTCCCAGACTACCGTATAATGGTGTTTATTTTGTTAAGAGGCTTAACTACTTCTTGTATTTAGGAAATTGTCAAAAAAAAGTCCAGAACTATATGAACTGTGTTAAAGGGCTTGTCCCACAAAAAAAGTTTAACAGTTTTCAAACCAGCACCTGGATGTGAATACTTTTGCAATTGCATGTAATTAAAAATTTCTTATAGCTACTGAGTTATTCATAAAAATCTATCTGTGCAGTGCCACCTGCTGTTTGCTCTCTTTCTGATTTCTCTGCCCTGCTCACTGAGATGGAAGCACATGCTCAGTGCCATCCTTCAACTACAACCAGCTGCAGGAGAGAAAATACGCCCCCTGGGAAAGGACACCTCCCTAAGCTGACAGTTTGAAATAAATCTAGTAGAACAATGGAATCAATAAATGAAGAGATCTCTGGATCCATGTGAGGTACAGGTAGCTTTGTTAGGGCTCTTTCACACTTGCGTTGTCCGGATCCGGCGTGTACTCCACTTGCCGGAATTACACTCCGGATCCGGAAAAACGCAAGTGTACTGAAAGCATTTGAAGACGGAACCGTCTTCAAAATGCTTTCAGTGTTACTATGGCAGCCAGGACGCTATTAAAGTCCTGGCTGCCATAGTAGGAGCGGGGGAGCAGTATACTTACAGTCCGTGCGGCTCCCGGGGCGCTCCAGAATGACGTCAGAGCGCCCCATGCGCATGGATGACGTGTCCAATGCGATCACGTGATCCATGCGCTTGGGGCGCCCTGACGTCACTCTGGAGCGTCCCGGGAGCCGCACGGACGGTAAGTACACTGCTTCCCCGCTCCCCGCTCCACTTTACCATGGCTGCCAGGACTTTAGCGTCCCGGCAGCCATGGTAACCATTCAGAAAAAGCTAAATGTCGGCTCCGGCAATGCGCCGAAACGACGTTTAGCTTAAGGCCGGATCTGGATCAATGCCTTTCAATGGGCATTAATTCCGGATCCGGCCTTGCGGCAAGTCTTCAGGATTTTTGGCCGGAGCAAAAAGCGCAGCATGCTGCGGTATTTTCTCCGGCCAAAAAACGTTCCGTACCGGAACTGAAGACATCCTGATGCATCCTGAACGGATTTCACTCTATTCAGAATGCATGAAGATAATCCTGATCAGGATTCTTCCGGCATAGAGCCCCGACGACGGAACTCTATGCCGGAAGAAAAGAACGCAGGTGTGAAAGAGCCCTTAGAAAGAAGTTGTCATGTCCTATAAGATGCCTGATTTTTATTTTTTACATTATTCATGGGATTAGCCCTTTAAGTTCAGTATATATCATTTGCTTTACCCTTAAAGGGGTTGTGCCACCATTATACACTCACCTAAAGAATTCTTAGGAACACCTGTTCTATTTCTCATTAATGCAATTATCTAGTCAACCAATCACATGGCAGTTGCTTCAATGCATTTAGGGGTGTGGTCCTGGTCAAGACAATCTCCTGAACTCCAAACTGAATGTCAGAATGGGAAAGAAAGGTGATTTAAGCAATTTTGAGCGTGGCATGGTTGTTGGTGCCAGGCGGGCCGGTCTGAGTATTTCACAATCTGCTCAGTTACTGGGATTTTCACGCACAACCATTTCTAGGGTTTACAAAGAATGGTGTGAAAAGGGAAAAACATCCAGTATGCGGCAGTCCTGTGGGCAAAAATGCCTTGTGGATGCTAGAGGTCAGAGGAGAATGGGCCGACTGATTCAAGCTGATAGAAGAGCAACGTTGACTGAAATAACAACTCGTTACAACCGAGGTATGCAGCAAAGCATTTGTGAAGCCACAACACGCACAACCTTGAGGCGGATGGGCTACAACAGCAGAAGACCCCACCGGGTACCACTCATCTCCACTACAAATAGGAAAAAGAGGCTACAATTTGCACGAGCTCACCAAAATTAAACTGTTGAAGACTGGAAAAATGTTGCCTGGTCTGATGAGTCTCGATTTCTGTTGAGACATTCAAATGGTAGAGTCCAAATTTGGCGTAAACAGAATGAGAACATGTATCCATCCTCTGATGGCTACTTCCAGCAGGATAATGCACCATGTCACAAAGCTCGAATCATTTCAAATTGGTTTCTTGAACATGACAATGAGTTCACTGTACTAAAATGGCCCCCACAGTCCCCAGATCTCAACCCAATAGAGCATCTTTAGGATGTGGTGGAACGGGAGCTTATCAATATGGGCCAACATTTCTAAAGAATGCTATCAGCACCTTGTTGAATCAATGCCACGTAGAATTAAGGCAGTTCTGAAGGCAAAAGGGGGTCCAACACCGTATTAGTATGGTGTTCCTAATAATTCTTTAGGTGAGTGTATGTTATTTTAATATAATTCAGCATGAAAAACGACATACTTTTGTAATTTCTTTCTGTTACAACTATGCTCCAGTTGTCGGATATTCTCTTTAATTCATTATAATGGTGCCCCCTAGTGTCTAATCTGTATAGTAATATTCATGTCCACCTACTGCGGTGGTCACTTCCATACTTCAACTGTCACCAGCTGTATCTCCTGTTAGAAGATGTGACAATTACAGGAAGAGAGCTACAGCAGAAAGGACACACACCCTGAGAAAGGACACGTCCTTTAAGCTGACGGCTTGAAACAAATCCAGCAGAGCTATTGAAGCAATGAATGGGGAGATCTCTGGACCCATGTGAGGTACAAGGCTGGTTCTAGGAGTCGTCCCGGAAGATTGGAAATTGGCAAATGTCGTGCCCATTCACAAGAAAGGTAGTAGGGAGGAATCGAGCAACTATAGACCAGTGAGTCTGACATCAATAGTAGGCAAATTAATGGAAACCCTATTAAAGGATAGGATTGTGGAACATCTAAAATCCCATGGATTGCAAGATAAAAAACAACATGGGTTTACTTCAGGGAGATCATGTCAAACAAATCTTATAGATTTTTTTGACTGGGTGAATAAAATAATAGACGGTGGAGGTGCAGTAGACATCGCATATCTAGATTTTAGTAAGGCTTTTGACACTGTCCCACATAGAAGACTTATCAATAAACTGCAGTCATTGAGCATGGACTCCCATATTGTTGAGTGGATTAGGCAGACAACACAGGGGTTGTAGTCAATGGAGAACATTCAAAACAAGGTAATGTTACCAGTGGGGTTCCACAGGGATCTGTACTGGGACCGATTTTGTTTAATATCTTCATAAGTGATATTGCAAAAGGCCTCGCTGGTAAGGTTTGTCTTTTTGCTGATGACACAAAGATATGTAACAGGGTTGATGTTCCTGGAGGGAAACGCCAAATGGAAAAGGATTTAGGAAAACTAGAAGAATGGTCAGAACTCTGGAAACTGAAATTTAATGTGGATAAGTGCAAGATAATGCACCTGGGGCGTAAAAACCCAAGGGCAGAATATAGAATATTTGACACAGTCCTGACCTCAGTATCTGAGGAAAGGGATTTAGGAGTAATTATTTCAGAAGACTTAAAGGTGGGAAGACAATGTAATAGAGCAGCACGAAATGCCAGCAGAATGCTTGGATGTATAGGGAGAGGTATAAGCAGTAGAAAGAGTGAAGTGCTTATGCCGCTGTACAGAACACTGGTGAGACCTCACTTGGAGTATTGTGCGCAGTACTGGAGGCCATATCTCCAGAAGGATATAGATACTCTAGAGAGAGTTCAGAGAAGAGCTACTAAACTAGTACATGGATTGCAGGATAAAACTTACCAGGAAAGGTTAAAGGACCTTAATATGTATAGCTTGGAAGAAAGAAGAGACAGAGGGGATATGATAGAAACTTTTAAATACATAAAGGGAATCAACTCGGTAAAGGAAGAGAGCATATTTAAAAGAAGAAAAACTACCACAAGAGGACACAGTTTTAAATTAGAGGGGCAAAGGTTTAAAAGTAATATAAGGAAGTATTACTTTACTGAGAGAGTAGTGGATGCATGGAATAGCCTTCCTGCAGAAGTGGTAGCTGCAAATACAGTGAAGGGGTTTAAGCATGCATGGGATAGGCATAAGGCTATCCTTCATATAAGATAGGACCAGGGGCTATCCATAGTATTCAGTATATTGGGCAGACTAGATGGGCCAAATGGTTCTTATCTGCCGACACATTCTATGTTTCTATGTTTCTATGTTATTTCCTATAGGATGTCTGATTTTTTTTTTTTTTTTACATCACTTATGACACCCCTTTAAGAAACTTTTGTTCTTTGATATAATATATCATACCTGGACAAGGATTACGAACCTTATTTTTATTTTTTTTTTTATGGATAACTAAGCCCAAATTTACAGACAGCCAATATATGTTATGGACAAATCAGAAAACCATAATGAATAATAAAGATTATGAGTAGTACATTAGAATAACACAATGTAAGGATATAAACTATTACTGATACTTACTGTGAGCCGTAAACTGATTATATTAATATACGATGTGAATTACAGTCACAATCACCTGCTCAAATACCATCAGCCTCAAAAAATCATCTCATATGGCATATGCATCCGTTTTTTCATAGACTCTTGAAAAAAATCAAAGACAGGTTGGCATTCGCAGGAGGTGCTCAAACCCACATGCAGTTGTGCATATATATAGGGGAGCAAATCCTGCACTTGTGGCCCGTTGCTAATGGCAATCCCCAGAAAAATGCATACGGTGGAGGATGCCCGCGGCGAACCACAAGTACCACAATAGACATCCTACACAAGGTAACAAGTGCGGATGTGATAATTAATATAACAATATAACAAAATAACAAAGATAGGTGCACTCTGCAGTCTCACTAAACCCTCAAACTGATTTTAAAATTGAGAGATTAGCCAACATGTCCTACGGTGTAGAGCATGTCTAAGCCTGGGCACCACGCCAAGGTTTCTCAAGTAGCCCGGGACCTAACACTCTCCTACCTGAGCAGTTTGGGCAATACCAGGAGCCAGTGGGCAAATTACAGGAGCATCAGTCCGACTCACAAACAGCTCACCTAGTTACCTCCAGCATGAAGCCATGCTTGCAATGGGAGGAGGGAGGAGTCTGCAAGTTCCACTCAAGACTGGCTGATATGGCCCAGGCTTTACAGGTGCACCTAGATGTGGCCTGTAAATGGAAAATAGGCACATTTAAATTGGTGTTTATACACCTCCAGTATTCTATATATACAAACTAAGAAGACAGGTTGGCATTCGCAGGAGGTGCTCAAACCCACATGCAGTTGTGCATATATATAGGGGAGCAAATCCTGCACTTGTGGCCCGTTGCTAATGGCAATCCCTAGCAAAATGCATACGGTGGAGGATGCCCGCGGCGAACCACAAGTACCACAATAGACATCCTACACAAGGTAACAAGTGCGGATGTGATAATTAATATAACAATATAACAAAATAACAAAGATAGGTGCACTCTGCAGTCTCACTAAACCCTCAAACTGATTTTAAAATTCAGAGATTAGTCAACATGTCCTACGGTGTAGAGCATGTCTAAGCCCGGGCACCACGCCAAGGTTTCTCAAGTAGCCCGGGACCTAACACTCTCCTTCCTGAGCCGTTTTGGCAATACCAGGAGCCAGTGGGCAAATTACAGGAGCATCAGGCCGACTCACAAACAGTTCACCTAGTTACCTCCAGCATGAAGCCATGCTTGCAATGGGAGGAGGGAGGAGTCTGCAAGTCTCTACACCGTAGGACATGCTCTACACCGTAGGACATGTTGACTAATCTCTCAATTTTAAAATCAGTTTGAGGGTTTAGTGAGACTGCAGAGTGCACCTATCTTTGTTATTTTGTTATATTGTTATATTAATTATCACATCCGCACTTGTTACCTTGTGTAGGATGTCTATTGTGGTACTTGTGGTTCGCCGCGGGCATCCTCCACCGTATGCATTTTGCTGGGGATTGCCATTAGCAACGGGCCACAAGTGCAGGATTTGCTCCCCTATATATATGCACAACTGCATGTGGGTTTGAGCACCTCCTGCGAATGCCAACCTGTCTTCTTAGTTTGTATATATAGAATCCTGGAGGTGTATGAACTCCAATTCAAATGTGCCTGTTTTCCATTTACAGGCCACATCTAGGTGCACCTGTAAAGCCTGGGACATATCAGCCAGTCTTGAGTGGGACTTGCAGACTCCTCCCTCCTCCCATTGCAAGCATGGCTACATGCTGGAGGTAACTGGTGAGCTGTTTGTGAGTCAGCCTGATGCTCCTTTAATTTGCCCACTGGCTCCTGGTATTGCCCAAACGGCTCAAGAAGGAGAGTGTTAGGTCCCAGGCTACTTGAGAAACCTTGGCGTGGTGCCCGGGCTTAGACATGCTCTACACCGTAGGACATGTTGACTAATCTCTCAATTTTAAAATCAGTTTGAGGGTTTAGTGAGACTGCAGAGTGCACCTATCTTTGTTATCTTGAAAAAAATCCTCTAAGAATTTATCGAGGGTTAACCCTAACCTGGAACCCCATGTCATAAAGTGATCAGTAATCTTCGGGATTTCTCCCATGTTGTAAAGTTTCTATGTGAATGGGAATTAGATATTTGGCGTATTCTACGCATTTTATATCTCTTGGTCCAAACTAGTGTTAATAAAAAGTCAAAAGGGTCTGTCACCCCTTCTGACTTGTCTATTTTAGTATATACTTCTGTTTCCCATGGAATAACAATTCTAGCTCATCTTAGAACCATGGATTGTGCTGTTCCTCTATTATGCCTCCTAGGAATTCATGTTACCGATTGGAGTGTGTGTGGCTACACTGTCTGATATTGTCCAATCAACACTGCCAGTGCCAGAATGTGTAGGGACAAGGGGAATAGTAATCCAACTGTCAATATTTTCATAAATCTTCAGGAGGAATAAAAGAGGAACAGTAGAACACAGAGTTATAAAAACAAGGAAGATAAGTTGCTCCAGAATTGTTCTTTCGTGGGCAACGTATCTACTATTAAAAGGGGTAAACAGAAATTTAAAATGGTCAAATATAATCCATTTTTTAAACACGCTTGTCTAGCTACACACCGACCTAGACTCCATCCAATTTCATTGCTAATAGACATCTACTACTAGAATTGGCTGCATTGGTGGCCACAGAGTCCTGTTCTGCTGTCTGTAGTGTGTGGCGCCACATGCCCATGCTCACCGGCTAGACCAGCCGACCACCAGGCCTCTGCTATAGGGACTGCACTGCCATATGGACTGCTCTATGTTCACAAGAGGCCCCAAGCGGTGTAAGGAGGGAAATGTGAGTCAGGTGACTTGGGACTGTTTTGTAATCCTGCCCATGAACCCCAAAATATGGGGCAGATTCAGGCCAATGCAAAGGGTGGAAAAAATGGTTTAAAAGCTAGGTTTGGCCATAAGTATATGGAATACTTTGAGAGACAATATTGGTCATGACACGAATAGAGAAGACCAAAACGATTCTACATTTTTGAGTTTCTCAAAAGTTTCGAGATAGGAGTCAGTAGGGGACATTTACTAAGTATGTTGCATCAGAATTAGGCCTCGTGCACACGACCGTTGTTGTGTTCTGTTCCGCAAAATGGGGTTCCGTTGATCCGTGATCCGTTTCCGTTTCCGTGTGTCTTCCTTTATTTTTGGAGGATCACCAGACATAAAGGAAAGTAAAAAAAAATCTAAGACAGGTTTGCCATGCAAATGATAGGGAAAAAACGGACACGGACGCGCGGACGTGGATGACAATCCTGTGTGCCTCCGTGTTTTTTAGCGGTCCCATTGACTTGAATGGGTCCGCGAACCGTTTTCTGCAAAAATAATAGGACAGGTTATATTTTTTTGACGGACTGGAACCACGGATCACGGACGCGGATGACAAACGGTGCATTAGCCGAGTTTTCAACGAACCCATTGAAAGTCAATGGGTCCGCAGAAAATCACGAAAAACGGAACAACGGACACGGAATAAAACAACGGTCGTGTGCTTGAGGCCTTATGGCGTAAAATGGGCCAAAAAAAATGGTATTTTGATTTGCACCAAATATATCATCTGTTTTCTCCAGACTTTTCACCGTAAGGAATGCATCACACCAGAAATGAGTTATAAATGTCAAAGTGGGCGGGGCAAACAAATTGGCGCATATTATAACTCATTTATCATACTTTTATGGGCAGAAATGGCTCAAATAGTTGCGGACAATTAAGCCAGCTTATGTGGTGTTTTTTTGTGTAAAAAGTCCCAGTTATGGCAGAAAGATGCAACATTTTTTGTTAAAAAGTCGCATTTATGAAAAGAAAACCAACTCATCGTCGAAACGAGTGATAGGTATGTATTAAAACAGGACACATTTATTTTTATCTAATATAAATGAGCTAAACTACAGCGTTCTGTCAGTAAATGGTCATTCAACAAAAACAATAACAAAAACGTCCCGAGGCTGAGATAAAAGTCGCAATTTACCAGTGGAAATGTTGCAAATATGTTTCAAAAGTCACAAGTGCGGTCTTTGGCTGAAATGACGCATTTCAGTTTAAAAAAGTCGCATTTTAGTGCTATGTCATAAATCGAGAGAAATAGGCGAATAATCAAGTTTATATTTTAAAAAGTCCCATTTTGAAAGTGGAGTGCGCCTTATTATATATGAGCTAAAACAAATTAATAGTTTTGATTCGTAATGTTAGTATTTTTTGGTATTAATTACGCCATTATTAATAAATGTCCTCCAGTGTGTCATTGTGTTACTTAGACAGGCAGGCTCAGGGAGGCTGGCAGCCAACGCTCCAATCTTCTTCACATCCTTAACAATCACACTGTATGTTCTGCATCAGTTATACTGCCATTAGACCGGACACTTTCCAAGTGACCATTTTTTCTTTGATTGACAGGGCCAGGCAGTGGCAAAGCAGCAAGGTTGGCCCCGAAATAAGTGGAGCTTGGGTGCAACAAGAGCAATGGTGACATTGTCATTGCACCAAAGGCCAAATTTGCATATTAAGAAAAAGTAACAGTCTTGGATCAACAGCTTTTTAGGATCCATACACACAATCATATTTTTGGCCCACATTTAATCCGCTTTTTGTAGATCTTTTTGCAGACCCATTCAGGCCGCAAAAGATGTGCGCTTTCCGCATCTGTATGTCCGTTTTGCAGCCACGCAAAAAAGATAGAAAATGTCCTAGGCATTTCTAACATAGGACAGAATGTGTGGGACTACAAAATGCGAGACACACATAACCGGTATCCGTGTTTTGCGGAACCTTAAATTGCGGACTGTAAAATGGATACAGTCGTGTGAATGGACCCTAAATCAGGTGAACCACAGCTATGTGTCTATGTAAACAGTTGGATGGGGAGGTCACTGGTGACAGATTCCCTATATTTCTTACCACAGATATGCAATGTCCGATATGTATGTAGTATGGTGCCCATTAGTGATCTCCCAATGATGATTTTTTTTTTCTAGACGGTGACCCTCTAACGGTGTGCTGTCCACATCTTTTGCAGCCCCATTGAAATGAATGGGTCCGCATCCGTTCCACTGACATATATTTACGGTCGTTTAAATATGCCGTAAGTCTGATATGTGATAGAAATGCAATTCATCTAGGTTTCACATTTCAATAGATTTTGTTTGTTCCCCGTTGGTGGCTCAAAATTCACACAAAAAATCTGTAACACTGACGAAGGCTTGGTCACCTGGCTTTAACCACCTCCGGACCGCCTAACGCAGGATCGCGTTCCGGAGGTGGCAGCGCTGCGCACAGTCACGCATATACGCGTCATCTCGCGAGACGCGAGATTTCCTGTGAACGCGCGCACACAGGCGCGCGCGCTCACAGGAACGGAAGGTAAGAGAGTTGATCTCCAGCCTGCCAGCGGCGATCGTTCGCTGGCAGGCTGGAGATGTGTTTTTTTTAACCCCTAACAGGTATATTAGACGCTGTTTTGATAACAGCGTCTAATATACCTGCTACCTGGTCCTCTGGTGGTCCCCTTTGTTTGGATCGACCACCAGAGGACACAGGTAGCTCAGTAAAGTAGCACCAAGCACCACTACACTACACTACACCCCCCCCCCATCACTTATTAACCCCTTATTAGCCCCTGATCACCCCTAATCACCCCTGATCACCCCATATAGACTCCCTGATCACCCCCCTGTCATTGATTACCCCCCTGTCATTGATCAACCCCCTGTAAAGCTCCATTCAGACGTCCGCATGATTTTTACGGATCCACTGATAGATGGATCGGATCCGCAAAACGCATCCGGACGTCTGAATGAAGCCTTACAGGGGCATGATCAATGACTGTGGTGATCACCCCATATAGACTCCCTGATCACCCCCCTGTCATTGATTACCCCCCTGTCATTGATTACCCCCCTGTAAAGCTCCATTCAGATGTCCGCATGATTTTTACGGATGCACTGATACATGGATCGGATCCGCAAAACGCATCCGGTCGTCTGAATGAAGCCTTACAGGGGCATGATCAATGACTGTGGTGATCACCCCATATAGACTCCCTGATCACCCCCCTGTCATTGATTACCCCCCTGTCATTGATTACCCCCCTGTAAAGCTCCATTCAGATGTCCGCATGATTTTTACGGATGCACTGATAGATGGATCGGATCCGCAAAACGCATCCGGACGTCTGAATGAAGCCTTACAGGGGCATGATCAATGACTGTGGTGATCACCCCATATAGACTCCCTGATCACCCCCCTGTAAAGCTCCATTCAGATGTCCGCATGATTTTTACGGATGCACTGATACATGGATCGGATCCGCAAAACGCATCCGGTCGTCTGAATGAAGCCTTACAGGGGCATGATCAATGACTGTGGTGATCACCCCCCTGTCATTGATTACCCCCCTGTAAAGCTCCATTCAGATGTCCGCATGATTTTTACGGATGCACTGATAGATGGATCCGATCCGCAAAACGCATCCGGACGTCTGAATGAAGCCTTACAGGGGCATGATCAATGACTGTGGTGATCACCCCATATAGACTCCCTGATCACCCCCCTGTCATTGATCACCCCCCTGTCATTGATTACCCCCCTGTAAAGCTCCATTCAGATGTCCGCATGATTTTTACGGATGCACTGATAGATGGATCCGATCCGCAAAACGCATCCGGACGTCTGAATGAAGCCTTACAGGGGCATGATCAATGACTGTGGTGATCACCCCATATAGACTCCCTGATCACCCCCCTGTCATTGATCACCCCCCCTGTCATTGATCAACCCCCCTGTCATTGATCAACCCCCCTGTCATTTATCACCCCCCTGTCATTTATCACCCCCCTGTCATTTATCACCCCCCTGTCATTTAGCACCCCTCTGTAAGGCTCCATTCAGATATTTTTTTGGCCCAAGTTAGCAGAATTTTTTTTTTTTTTTCTTACAAAGTCTCATATTCCACTAACTTGTGTCAAAAAATAAAATCTCACATGAACTCACCATACCCCTCACGGAATCCAAATGCGTAAAATTTTTTAGACATTTATATTCCAGACTTCTTCTCACGCTTTAGGGCCCCTAGAATGCCAGGGCAGTATAAATACCCCACATGTGACCCCATTTCGGAAAGAAGACACCCCCAGGTATTCCGTGAGGGGCATATTGAGTCCATGAAAGATTGAAATTTTTGTCCCAAGTTAGCGGAACGGGAGACTTTGTGAGAAAAAAATTAAAAATATCAATTTCCGCTAACTTGTGCCAAAAAAAAAAAATTTCTATGAACTCGCCATGCCCCTCATTGAATACCTTGGGGTGTCTTCTTTCCAAAATGGGGTCACATGTGGGGTATTTATACTGCCCTGGCATTCTAGGGGCCCCAAAGCGTGAGAAGAAGTCTGGTATCCAAATGTCTAAAAATGCCCTCCTAAAAGGAATTTGGGCACCTTTGCGCATCTAGGCTGCAAAAAAGTGTCACACATCTGGTATCGCCGTACTCAGGAGAAGTTGGGGAATGTGTTTTGGGGTGTCATTTTACATATACCCATGCTGGGTGAGAGAAATATCTTGGTCAAATGCCAACTTTGTATAAAAAAATGGGAAAAGTTGTCTTTTGCCAAGATATTTCTCTCACCCAGCATGGGTATATGTAAAATGACACCCCAAAACACATTCCCCAACTTCTCCTGAATACGGCGATACCACATGTGTGACACTTTTTTGCAGCCTAGGTGGGCAAAGGGGCCCATATTCCAAAGAGCACCTTTAGGATTTCACAGGTCATTTACCTACTTACCACACATTAGGGCCCCTGGAAAATGCCAGGGCAGTATAACTACCCCACAAGTGACCCCATTTTGGAAAGAAGACACCCCAAGGTATTCTGTGAGGGGCATGGCGAGTTCCTAGAATTTTTTATTTTTTGTCACAAGTTAGTGGAAAATGCTTATTTTTTTTTTTTTTTTTTTTTTCATACAAAGTCTCATATTCCACTAACTTGTGACAAAAAATAAAAACTTCCATGAACTCACTTTGCCCATCAGCGAATACCTTGGGGTCTCTTCTTTCCAAAATGGGGTCACTTGTGGGGTAGTTATACTGCCCTGGCATTCTAGGGGCCCAAATGTGTGGTAAGGAGTTTGAAATCAAATTCTGTAAAAAATGACCTGTGAAATCCGAAAGGTGCTCTTTTGAATATGGGCCCCTTTGCCCACCTCGGCTGCAAAAAAGTGTCACACATCTGGTATCTCCGTAATCGGGAGAAGTTGGGGAATGTGTTTTGGGGTGTCATTTTACATATACCCATGCTGGGTGAGAGAAATATCTTGGCAAAAGACAACTTTTCCCATTTTTTTATACAAAGTTGGCATTTGACCAAGATATTTATCTCACCCAGCATGGGTATATGTAAAAAGACACCCCAAAACACATTCCTCAACTTCTCCTGAATACAGAGATACCAGATGTGTGACACTTTTTTGCAGCCTAGGTGGGCAAAGGGGCCCACATTCCAAAGAGCACCTTTCGGATTTCACAGGTCATTTACCTACTTACCACACATTTGGGCCCCTAGAATGCCAGGGCAGTATAACTACCACACAAGTGACCCCATTTTGGAAAGAAGAGACCCCAAGGTATTCGCTGATGGGCATAGTGAGTTCATGGAAGTTTTTATTTTTTGTCACAAGTTTGTGGAATATGAGACTTTGTATGAAAAAAAAAAAAAAAAAAAAAAATCATCATTTTCCACTAACTTGTGACAAAAAATAAAAAATTCTAGGAACTCGCCATGCCCCTCACGGAATACCTTGGGGTGTCTTCTTTCCAAAATGGGGTCACTTGTGGGGTAGTTATACTGCCCTGGTATTCTAGGGGCCCAAATGTGTGGTAAGGAGTTTGAAATCAAATTCAGGAAAAAATGAGGAGTGAAATCCGAAAGGTGCTCTTTGGAATATGGGCCCCTTTGCCCACCTAGGCTGCAAAAAAGTGTCACACATCTGGTATCCCCGTACTCAGGAGAAGTTGAGGAATGTGTTTTGGGGTGTCATTTTACATATACCCATGCTGGGTGAGATAAATATCTTGGTCAAATGACAACTTTGTATAAAAAAATGGGAAAAGTTGTCTTTTGCCAAGATATTTCTCTCACCCAGCATGGGTATATATAAAATGACACCCCAAAACACATTCCCCACCTTCTCCTGAGTACGGAGATACCAGATGTGTGACACTTTTTTGCAGCCTAGGTGGGCAAAGGGGCCCATATTCCAAAGAGCACCTTTCGGATTTCACAGGTCATTTTTTACAGAATTTGATTTCAAACTCCTTACCACACATTTGGGCCCCTAGAATGCCAGGGCAGTATAACTACCCCACAAGTGACCCCATTTTGGAAAGAAGAGACCCCAAGGTATTCGCTGATGGGCATAGTGAGTTCATAGAAGTTTTTATTTTTTGTCACAAGTTAGTGGAATATGAGACTTTGTAAGGAAAAAAAAAAAAAAAAAAAAAAATCATCATTTTCCGCTAACTTGTGACAAAAAATAAAAAGTTCTATGAACTCACTATGCCCATCAGCGAATACCTTAGGGTGTGTACTTTCAGAAATGGGGTCATTTGTGGGGTGTTTGTACTGTCTGGGCATTGTAGAACCTCAGGAAACATGACAGGTGCTCAGAAAGTCAGAGCTGCTTCAAAAAGCGGAAATTCACATTTTTGTACCATAGTTTGTAAACGCTATAACTTTTACCCAAACCATTTTTTTTTTACCCAAACATTTTTTTTTTATCAAAGACATGTAGAACTATAAATTTAGAGCAAAATTTCTATATGGATGTCGTTTTTTTTGCAAAATTTTACAACTGAAAGTGAAAAATGTCATTTTTTTGCAAAAAAATCGTTAAATTTCGATTAATAACAAAAAAAGTAAAAATGTCAGCAGCAATGAAATACCACCAAATGAAAGCTCTATTAGTGAGAAGAAAAGGAGGTAAAATTCATTTGGGTGGTAAGTTGCATGACCGAGCAATAAACGGTGAAAGTAGTGTAGGTCAGAAGTGTAAAAAGTGGCCTGGTCTTTCAGGGTGTTTAAGCACTGGGGGCTGAGGTGGTTAAAGGCACAGGAAAAACCTTTTGTGTCCATACTTCTGGTTGTAACTGTCAGGTCACCAGGGCAAATGGCTTTAGCCAAAGCTTCCTCTGGAATTGACGCAGCACCATTTCCTGGAGGGCATATAGCACATTGACATTTCGAGTCCCCTGTACCTTCAGACTGGTGAGTGTTCAATACGCAGCACATATTGGTACATTCAACCTTCTTCTTCTTCTTTTGTAATAGAGATTACCTGTAAATATCTGCAAAATGTTGCCTGGTAAGGATAAAAAAACAAGTTTCATTAAAAGATAAGTTAAGATAGTTCTTTAATAGTCCCGCCATGGGGAAATTCCCAGTGTTACAGCATAACAAAGTACAAAAACTCCAAAATAAAGGCATTACAGTACAGGGTACAAATAAAAAAATTGAAAGATAAGGGATATAGATATCACAGACTATAGAATTCAGTCTCTGGATGGAATGATATCCACAGGAACCCGTAGGCGATGAACGCAGTCTATCTCCGCTTGGGTCGGTGTTGGTTGGACAGCCTAACAGCAGCAGTGAGGAATGACTTCCGATAGCGCAACTTCTCACACTTGGGGTGAAGCAGTCGGTCACTGACGGTACAGCCCAATGCTATCACCGTCTCATGCATGGGATGGGAGTTATTCTCCAGCATGGAGATCAACTTGGATAATATCCTTCTTTCACATACCACTTGCACTGGGTCTAGTGGGCTCCACAGGACGGGGCTGCCCCTACTAATCAGTTTGTCAAGTTTCTTCCTCTCTTTGGTTGAGAGGCTGCTACATTCAGCAGGCCACTCCGAGGAAGATGGCTGATGAGTTGAAAAAGGACCTAAGAAGTGCCCTCTGCACTCCAAAAGCTCTCAGCCTCCTAAGAAGGTAGAGCCTTCCGTGACCCATGTCCATGTTATCTGCCCAGTCCAGCTTATTATTGAGGAGCACATCCAAGTACTTATAAGTGTTGACTATTAGTGATGGACGAACATCGGCCAGGATGATTCGATCAAATGTTCGCAAACCGCAAGTTCACGGCGGGCCCCATTCACTTACAAGAAGCGCACAAATGGTCACACAACATAGACCGTGACATACCAGAGGGGGATCAATGGCAAAAATTTGCACAAAAAAATATGTATTTTAATCAGGGGTCATTTTTATGCGTCTTAAAGGGAAACTGTCAAAAATGTGGCCTGCTGGAACCTAGAAAAATTATATTTTAGGCAACAGGAGTACAGGCCCCAAACATTAGGCATACACCGGACAGAAAACATCAAGTGATTATGTGGCTGGAGGTATATTAGACGGTCAGAGGATAACAATTTTACTGCAGGCCAATGGAGTACAGGCCCCAAACATTAGGCATTCACCGGACAGAAAACATCAAGTGATTATGTGGCTGGAGGTATATTAGACGGTCATTGAATAACAATTTTACTGCAGGCCAGTACAAATACATGTCAAATACATATATTTAAAAGAACTAAAAATGAAAAATTTGATTAAAAACATGGCTAACGAAATCCCCCCTCTTGAATAAACCCCAAATGATAATAGGTAAAATTCTATAACACGTGGTCGGCACAGGTGTTGAATTCCTCCGAGGCCCCAACAATTAAGCATTCACCGTACATAAAAGGTCAAGTGATTATGTGGCTGGAGGTATATTAGACGGTCAATGGATATCAATTTTACTGCATGCCAGTAGACTACAGGCCCCAAAAATTATAAATTCACCGGACAGAAAAGATCAAGTGATTATGTGGCTGGAGGTATCATTTTAAGATGCCGCTGTACTTCTTCCTCAGTCAGACAGGGCACTTTTAATGGGGAATTTACTTTTACATTCTGCATTTTATCTGACAGTTTATTTTCCTCAGTGAATACAGTGGAGAAAAATATATTGAATAGCTTTGCTTTCTCCTCATCGCTCTCTGCAACTCCCCCCTCATTACTCTGTAGAGGGCCGACACCTTCAGATTTATACTTTTTACCATTTATATAATTGAAGAACATTTTAGGGTTAGTTTTGCTCTCTTTGGCAATTAATCTCTCGGTCTCTAGTTTGGCTAATTTTATTAGTTTTTTACATATTCAATTTTTTTCCTTATAGTTTTTCAGTGCTTCCTCGCTACCCTCCTATTTTGGTGATTTAAATGCTTTCTTTTTGTCATTTATTGCTTTCTTTACAGTTCTATTTATCCACATTGTTTTTGTCTTGTTCCTTAACATTTTAGTCCCATAAAGTATGTACCTCTCACAATTAGATTTTTGGATGCTTTTAAAAATATCCAATTTTGCGGCTGTATTTTTATTTTTGAGGAATTTGTCCCAGTTAGTTAGACCTATGGCCTCTCTTAGTTGGCTAAATTTAGCTTTTTTGGAGTTTGGTATTTTTTGTTCCTCTGAAGAAACACTCTTTTGAATGACAATTGGAAGGTTATTACTTTATGGTCACAATTTCCCAGGTGTCCCCCGACCTGCACGTCTGTTGTTCTGTCAGGTCTATTGGTTAATACTAAGTCCAGTATGGCCGTCCCTCTAGTAGGGTCCTGAACCAGTTGGAAAAGGTAATTGTCTTTGGTTATTGCCAAGAACCTGTTTCCTTTATGAGATGTACAAATTTCAGTTTCCCAGTCTATATCTGGGTAGTTGAAGTCCCCCATAATAACAACCTCATTATGATCTGCCGCCTCGTCTATCTCGTTTAGTAGGTTTTTTTTGTGAACTCTGGTGGTTTGTAATAAACTCCTAGTAGTATTTTATTATTGTTTTTGCCTCCATGTATTTCTACCCACAGTGACTCCACATGTTCATGTCCCTCACTTTTATCTTCTCGGACTGTGGGCTCTAGATAGGACTTTACATAAAGGCAGACGCCTCCCTCTCTCTGTTTTTTGCGATCCTTTCTAAACAGACTGTAGCCCTGTACATTAACCACCCAGTCATAGCTATAATCCAGCCATGTCTCAGTTATTCTCACTATGTTGTAGTCCTCCTCACACATCACTAATTCCAGTTCACCAGTTTTATTAGTCAGGCTTCTGGCATTAGTATACATACAATTAAGAGGTTTATGTATATTTTTTTTACCCTACACCTTTCCCTCTCAACTGTTCTAGTCCCTTCTTCAATTCCTCCCCCAGTCATATTTCCTTGCCCTGGTCTCTATCTGCACTATCTTCCCATCCTGTAACTTAATTACCCTCGCCCCAGTCCCTAGTTTAAACACTCCTCCAACCTTCTAGCCATCTTCTTCCCCAACACAGCTGCCCCTTCCCCATCTAGGTGCAGCCCATCCCTAAGATAGAGCCTGAGCTGACAGAGAAGTCAGCCCAGTTCTCCAGTAACCCAAACCCCTCCTTCCTACACCAGTTCTTGAGCCACTTGTTAACCTCCCCAAACTCCCGCTGCCTTTCTTGTGTGGCTCGTGGTACAGGTAGTATTTCGGAATACGCTACCTTTGAGGTCCTTGCCCTAAGATTTTGACCTAAATCCCTACACTCATTTTTAAGGACGCTCCACCTACCTTTGTTATTGGTTCCGATATGGACCATGACTGCTGGATCTTCACCAGCCCCTCCAGTAATCTGTCAACCCGATCCTCGATGTGTCAAACTCGAGTGCCAGGAAGACAACACACCGTTCGATGATCCCGGACTTTGTGACAGATCGCCTTATCTGTACCCCTAATAATTGAGTCTCACACTACCAGAACCTGTCTGGTCTACCCTGCTCTTCTGGTCCCCTGCTTACTGCAGCTGACATTCCCCTGACTGGCAGAGGAAGGGTCCGGTTGCAGCAGTGCTCTCCCTAAACTATCATCCCCCTCATCTGCAAACCTTGCAAACTTGTTGGGGTATGTCAGATCGGGGCTAGCCTCCCTGGCACTCTTCCCTCTACCCCGCTTTCTAACTATTATCCAGCTAGCTACCTCCCTTTCCTGGGCCTCCTCGCTACCACCCTCGCAAAGAGTGCCTGCTCAGTGAGCAGCAAACTCTTTTCCAAATTGTCAACACTTCTCAGTGTTGAAACTTGCCCGGTTAGATACACGATGTGCGATTCCAAACGGGCAATTTGCTCACATTTTGAACAAAGATATGCACCCTCAAATTGCTGTTCCAGGACTGCATACATAAGACAAGATGCGCACTCGACTGCGCTCTCAATAATGGAACACATACTAAATTGGGATTACGCAAGAAAAGAGAAAAAATACAATATAGTGCAGTGATAAGAATCTAACTTACTGTAGTCCCCTCCTAAAGTCCCTGAATCTCAAGTCACGTAATCTAAAGTCATACACTTAATACAAACACACACTTGAACTGAAACTCGTGAACGCTCACAACCATTATCTTAATAAATCAAAGTGTTTCTTCAAAATTATAAAAAAAAATAATTTTTTATAAACTTCCAGTTGATTTAATAAAAAAACTCTTATTACACGGCTCCTTTTCAACAATATTTACAGATTTTACTTGGGAAATGTGAGACCACCACTGTTTTGGCAAACTCCAACGGGTTGTCCGACCATTGAAATTTTTTCTTTTAAAAATGCTCTCCATGGTGTCAAAGGAGAAAATAAGTCAATACTCACCTTAACAATTCACTGACACTCTAAGTCCCCCAACACTCTTTGCTTTTTGGTCCCTCTTGACAGGCAGGAAATTTCCTTGTAGCCAGTGATCATTTCCTGCACATCAAGAGGGAAGCTTCCTGGACCACCCCTTTAAAGGGCTTCTGTCACCCCCTAAACAGCAATTTTCAGTATTGGACTTAATATAATTGCTAATGTACGCAGAGTCCATATATACCCCTCTTACCACTGTGCTTTAAATTCTTTAAAAATAGTACTATTGTGATATGCAAATTTCTTCACTACCAGCAAGTTGGGCAGTTACTTGCTGCTAGCCGCCGCATCCTCGGTAAAAAAAAACGCCCCCTCCTCCACTTGATTGACAGGGCCAGCGAGCGCTCTCCTCCTCTCGCTGGCCCTCTCTGCCCATAAAATCCTGCGCCGTACCGGTCCTCATTCGGCGCAGGCGCTCTGAGAGAAGGACGCTCGCTTGCCCGCTCCTTTCTCAGTACGCCTGCGCCGATGACGTCAGCCTACACCCGATGCTTCTTTTACGGGTGTAGGCTGATGTCATCGGCGCAGGCGCACTGAGGAAGGAGTGGGCAAGCAAATTGGAAAATTCATACAAGACAAGTCACCTTGATGTCAAATCTGCCTCCAGCAGTACACGGCAGGCTTTAGGGGGCCTGTTTCCTTGGCCCATGGGTCTCAGCCCTCCAACCTGGCACCAAGCCTCAGATACCAACACAAAGGTCCTGCTGCTGAACCCAGCCGCCTATTTAAGGACAGCCATGTGCTGCCAAAAACCCAGACCGGCAATTAAAATCCAGTGCGGTATTTGACCCCACCTGGCTGCAAATCAGCACAGCAGCACACGCTGGGAGGAAAATACCTGTTTTCCCAGACCATTCCCCTCAAGTGTCACACTGTGTTTTGTGGATCCGCAAATTGTGGACTTCAAAACCCTACGGTCGCGTGAATGCGCACTTACTGGAACAGGAAGCACAGCTCCATTCGTTGGGAGCTGAGCTGCATTAACCCTCCGCAGCCACTACACTTTGCTTGGGGCTGTGCTTCAAGTTCCATTCAAAGCGCTATTTCCAGTGCCAGAGGTGGGGGTGCATGGTGTTAGATTCTCTCCGATTGCCCTATCCTGAGGAGCCTGGAAAGCCCCTTTAAAAATTATATTTACAATTTGCCTTGAAATCGTAAGAAATCTTTCATTCATTTATTATTTCACAGTAGCTTTTCCCGTCACTCAGAATAACATTTGGGTCTGCTGTAGATACCTAGAAAGTTTCTCTTTTAGAATGCAGACAATCTGGCCGAGCTTCAACTTCCTTACACCACAAGCTGTGCATTTTTGCTTTCTTCTGAGTCAACTTAATGCAGCAGTTAACACATGCTGGGGCTGCGCTGCGGTCTGAGGGGGGCTGTGCCGTGTTACTATGTTACAATGTAAACACATATTTAAATAGCAAATGGTCTGGCACTTGATAGCCCAACATGACTTTTCCTCTGCAATGCATAGCACATTCCCTGTGCATGCAGAGGCAAACAGCAGAGCGACAGGTAGTCAGAGATCTTGGGGAAATGAGGGATTGGATTCTCTTGGGGAGTATTTCAAGATGCAATGTTAGAATTAGCCGTAAAATGTAGATTTTAATTTTTAACCAATAGTTTCCATATTCAACAAGAATTGGATCACCTTGTTTATGTTACTTTCAAAGATGTTTGTAAATACATTGTATCACTGGTTCTAATTCTAAAAGGCTACTCTCACACTTGCGGCAGTGTGATCCAGCGGGCAGTTCCGTCGTCGGGACTGCCCGCCGGATCCGCCGATTTGGATGTGACTGAAAGCATTGCAAGAACAGATCCGTCTCTCCGCTTGTCATGCGGAAAGACGGATCCGTCTTGTATTTTTTTTCACATTTTTACCGGTCTGCGCACGCGCAGGCCGGAAGGACGGATCCGGCATTCAGGCAAGTCTTCTGTTTTTTTCGCCGGAGATAAAACCGTAGCATGCTACGGTTTTATCTTTTGCCTGATCAGTCAAAACGACTGAACTGAAGACATCCTGATGCATCCTGAACGGATTACTCTCCATTCAGAATGCATGGGGATAAAACTGATCAGCTATTTTCCCGTGTAGAGCCCCTGTGACGGAACTCAGTGCCGGAAAAGAAAAACGCTAGTGTGAAAGTACCCTAAATTCTAAATGGTTTTATTCCAGCCCAGAGCTGCATTCACAAATATGCAGGATTCAGAGGTGAAATCTCCCAGCGTTCTTTGATGACTCTGTGGCTGTACAAAGAATTCTGTAATGCTTTGCATCCGTGGAGGTGTAGTCTCAGGGTAGGGCTACACTGCGACTTCTTGTCACAGAAAAGCTGTGCAATGTTTTTTACAATGATAGTCACCGGTTTTGCACTGCGACATACAAAATTCTGCGACTGCGACACGACAGTTGCAAAAAGTTGGATTTCTGTGCAACTGTCGCAGTCGCATGACGCAGTGCGACACATTTGACTACCATTTCCACAATGTCGTGAGACGGTGATACGATATGAATGTCGTGCAACACATGTCACCGTGTAGCCCTAGCTTTAAAGAGCACCTGTCACCTCTCCTGACATGTCTGTTTTAGCAACTACTTGCATTCTTGATGTAATAATAACTGTACAGTGTCCATTCTTATGACTCTAGCTTTTGCCATTCCTTTATTATTCCTGTTAGAAGTGATGAATGAATTGCTAGCAATGAAATAGATGGGTGTTACCAGTTGGGGGGTTGTCCCTGCACAGTCTATTATTGTCCAATCAGCGCTGCCAGTGTCAGACTGTGCAAGGACACACCCTCAACTGGTTACACCTATCTGAACCCGCACTGCAAACTGCTAGCAATTCATTCATCACTTCTAGCAGGAATAATAAAGGAATGGCATAAGATATAGTCGTAAGAATAGATGCTACAGAATTGTTATTAGAAGGGAAGTGCAAGTAAGTGATAACTGACATGTCAGGCGAGGGGACAGGTCCTCTTTAAAGCAACATTAACCCTTTCAGTACCGGGCCACTTTTCACCTTAAATCCCAGGCCGATTTTTGCAAATCTGACATGTGTCACTTTATGTGGTAATAACTTTGGAATGCTTTTACCTATCCAAGCCATTCTGAGATTGTTTTCTCATGACACATTGTACTTCATGACAGTGGTAAATTTGAGTTAATATATTTCACCTTTATTTATAAAATAATCAAAAAGTTACCAAAAATTTGGGAAAATTCTCAAGTTTCTAAATTTGAATTTCTCTACTTTTAAGACAGTAATACCTCATAAAATGGTTATCAATCAACATTCCCCTTATGTCTGCTTTATATTGGCATAATTTATTAAATGTCATTTTATTTTTTTAGGACGTTACAAGGCTTAGAAGTTTAGAAGCTATTTTAAAAATTTTATTTTAACCCAATTCACTTATAAAGTGATTTTGAGTGCTTTACATAATGGAAACCACCCATAAATGACCCAATTTTAGAAACTACACCCCTCAAATTATTCAAAACTGATGTTACAAACTTTGTTTACCCGTGAGGTGTTCCACAAGAATTATAGGAAAATGGAGGTGAAATTTCAAAATGTCATTTTTTGACAGATTATTTGTTAATCAACTTTTTCTTGCAACACAGCAAGGGTTAACAGCAAAATAAACCTCAATATATATTACTCTGATTCTGCAGTTTACAGAAATACTCCGGTAAACTGTTCTATGGTCACGTGGCAGTGCTCAGAAGGAACGGAGCGCCATATGGATTTTGGGGCAGATTTCGCTAGAATGGTTGTAAGGCACCATTTTGTATTTGAAGAGACCCTGATTTACCTCTACGGTGGAAGCCCTCAAAAAGTGACCCCATTTTGGAAACTGCACCACTTAAAGAATATATTAAGGGGGGTACTGAACACTTTGAGCCCCTAAGCGTTTTACGGAATTTGGAAACACTTGGCTGTAAAAATGAAAAGTTTTGTTTCTTCCAATAAAATGTTGCTTTAGCCCCCAATTTTTCATTTTGACAAGGGGTAACAGGAGAAAAAGCACCCCATAATTTGTTACCCATTTTCTCCTGAATACGGCAACACCCCTATATGTGGTGCTAAACTGCTATGGGGGCACATGGCAGGACTTAGAACAGAAGGAGAGCCATATGGCTTTTGCAGCGCAGATTTTGATGGATAGGTTTATGGGTGCCATTGGTTTTAATTTTTTAAGTGATTGTGTTTTATGTGGGGGCTAATTTTTTGCAAGATGAGGTGACGGTTTGATTGTTACCGTTTTGGGTCACTTTTTGTGAAGGTGAAAAAAATGGCTGTTTTGGCATAGTTTAAAATTTTTTTTTTTTACAGCATTCACCTGAGGGGCATATAATGTGATATTTTTATAGAGCAGGTTGTTACGGATGCGGCGATAGCCAATATGTCTATCTTTTTTATTTTTGTTAAGTTTAATACAGTGAAATAATTTTTGAACAGAATCTAATCTTGTTTGTGTTGCCATTTTCCGAAAGCCCATTTTGGGGTACAAAAGACTTTTTGATCACTTGGTATTACACTTTTTGTGAGGCAAGGTGACCAGAAAATGGCTTTTTTAACACTGTTTTTAGCTATTTATTTTTTATGATGTTCGTCTGACGGGATGGATCATGTGATATTTTTATAGAGCTTGTCAATACGAATGCGGCGATACCTAATATGCCTACTTTTCTTTTTTTTCAATTATTTTAGAAAAATTGGGAAAAGGACGCTTTTTTTTTTTTACTTGAAACTACATTTTTTTGTAAAACTTAATTTTTTTAACTTATTTTTTACTTTATCTTTTGGGGGTCTGATCCCCTCCACAATGCATTACAATACTTCTGTATTGTGATACATTGGCTGCAAGTGTATTACACACTGTAATACACTTACAGCTTCCTGCCTGTGGGATCCAGGGGACCTGATGGACACCCCGCACCTGGCAGGATATCGCACATGCTGCGGTCAGCGCTTACCGCGGCAGTGCAATGGTTAATGCACTGGCATTGGTGTTTTCACCAATGCCGGCGCATACAGCAGGGGTCTGGCTATCAGTGACTGCCAGACCCCTGCAGATGATCGTGCCTGCCCGATCAGAGCGCCGTATCTGTCCCAGTTTCCAGCAATGTACATGTACTCTATGTGTGCTTGTATCCTACAGGTTAAATGAAGAATATACACAAATGTTTTTGTTTGTTTTTTGTCAAGAACAAGTAATTTATTACGTAATATCCTTTCATCTTATTCTGTCACTTACTTTAGTCAAAACTGTGAGAAATCTGAAAAAAAAATTCTATATGTGTGACAGGAGAAAATTAATGATTTTCCTTTGCTTTTTCCAAAATTCGGTGTATGTATGACTGCACCTGAAGCCCCCCATCTCCAGATCTCCTGTCTATGCAGAAGATCCAGAACACTAAGCTTCACCCCCTCTGCTGTCAAACAGGTAAAAATGTAAGAGATCAGTGGGATATTAACCTCTTTGTTTTTTGCAAGATTTCTAGAAGACTGTTTCAGGAACATGCAGAAAATGGCAGAATGACAAATGTAAAATATTAATAATAATAATAATAATCAAAATGGCTGATTTGCTGTTTTGGTTGCTTTATCTCCCACAAAAAGAAATACCTCACATATCAGTACACTGCTGTATATACTGGCTAGGAAAAGGTTATGGAAAGGGCTATGAATGGGGCATGGGGGCCCAATTTAGATTCTTGCTATTGAGACCAGTGACTTCTATGTACATCCCTCGGGAAAAGGACTTACAATGTAAGACCTGGGCATAGGAAGTCTTGACTTTTCAGGCACATTTATCCTCTCCTGTACATTGGCATCAAGAAGTCGCAAAGTTAGAACATGCTATGGTTGCAGAAAGTTTTGCACATTTTTGGGGGTTTAGAGCCCCGCTTTCCACTTTTTTCCAAGGAGTAGTCAGAGTGGGAAGGTGCAGGGGAGGCTATAGTCGGCCATGCACATTTATTATAATCTACACCAGGAAACAGACCTGCAGAGTTGAGCTACAATTATTAAGAGGTGTGTGCCTTTTAATAATCATGCACCTTTGAAAAGTGTCTTGAAAATGTTCTTAAAATGCACCAAATTTCACAAAAATTTGGGCAAAATGTTGGTGCAAAATATTGCTCCAAAGTTAACCAACCAAGAAGTGTCCTAAGGAGAAATGTCTGACAAATCAAGAAAGACGCACGAAGTCTACCACACCATGAGCCACTGGGATACCTTCGGAGCATCTTCTGCCCACCTGGTGTAGTTTTAAGCTGTCTAAATTTAAGACAGTAATAATAAATCTTCTCCATGATGCCAAGAGCTGCTCTGATGCTGACCGAAGGACGTTAGCTGGCACCAAGTAAAGCTTTCCCCAGAACTCATAACTGAGACTTTGCAAAAATACTATTATCGGAACGTAGATGATAATAAGCTCAGGATCCCGCAGGTCTATATTTAACATGAGTGATTCACGTTTCATTGTTCTAAGTTTACCCTGTGAAGAAAAGAAAATTCTCATTAAAATAATTCGGAGATCTCCCGTCTGCTGCAGTCGTCTCAAAATGTAGTGACAAGCTGGCATTTGATATTTTCTCATAGCTATATGTCAAAGCTGATGAAGGAAAAGCCTAGAAACGCAAACGAGAGTTACGCTGACAGCAGGCAACATTCCTGCTCATCTCACATGATCAAGCAAAAGCTTAAAGCAGCTTACAACGTGAACCACCTCCCACCAGAGGACCATTCCCGAGCCGTAGACCTGGAAAGGTGAACTTACTAAATTTTCCCTTCAAGAAACTATCGGCCTTTAATCCTCTATTTGCATTCATGAGCTTTCATTTCCAGTGATTAATATGAGACGTTCCTGATATGCTTACTGCCCATTCCTTGTGACCGGATTGACATAACTTGTAAAAGGAATTGGAAGGGTGACACAGCGCCCAAGGAGCGACTTGGGAGTTGTTCGTCGGGCCAAAAAGAAAAAGGGAGGGGGCTGGAGGGGCAGTTGCTTACAAACACAAAAACGTTTCCTTTAGGAACAGCCAGCAAGCATGAAAGGATTACCATTCCAATAGAACATTCCTGCGTCCTGGCTTGGCTCCACACCCCGGAAATAAAGTCTCATTTCCTGTGACACACTTTAAATTTCATTTATAAAAGCTAGGCATTCTCATCTGTCATGAGTAAAACCAGGACACATAGGGAAGCTGTTTAACCTGCGAATTGCATTCATTATAATTAGAGATGAGCAAAGTTTCCAAAAATTCACTTCGGACGCTTTGCCAAATTTTCAGAATTTTTTTAATTCTATCCAAATTAATTTGTGATGAATGGTGTTAAAAAAAACATCTATTTCCTGGCTGCAGGGAGCCTGTATATCAATGTACATCACTGGATGGGAAAAAGTTATCCGCGTCAGTATGATCGGCAGTTGACAGGCATCACTTTTAGAATCACTTCACACTTCACTTTATTGGTCAGTTATGGGTCAAAAACTGAACAAATAACTCAAGTCAATGTTAGCGTCAGGTATAAAGAACAGTGAAGTGGCCCAAGATTTTACTATAGAGTGAAAGAGCAAACTCCTTTTACACCGTCATCAGCTAAATTCACATAGATTTCTACAGAACCTGTTCACTGGAAAATCAGTAGTATCAGACCACAATTTCACCCAAATTATAGAATCAAGAATTACTGGACTTACTTATGTATAAAAGAATGTGAACAACCTAAAATCTGTAGTATTAGAACCCTTTTTAACCCCCAGTTAGTGCAGCAAGGTGTAATAGAATAGCTCCTATTATCCAAGCTTTACACTTTTCTATTGTCCCTGCTCTCTCCCTATAGTGTGGATAAAGTCTCCCTATTATATCCCTACACTCTCTCTAACCTGTCCCTGAACTGTTCAAAAGTAATATTTTTCAAATGAAGTCTTTACTTATCACTGTCCCCAGCACTTGTCACATCTGTCCCTAGTGCCTGTAACGTCTCTCCCTGCACTAAGTTCACTGGAAAATGGTGGAGACTGAGCAGGAGGAGGCTTTTTATAGGGCTATGACATCACAGCCGCTGGCTATCTGCGGATTGGCTGGCTGCATGGCATTATGGGTGCTCCCTCGTTCCCATGCTTCTTACTTCCTCTTTTGAACATCTGATTCGTTACCAGGAATCTCTATGAAATTAGGAATAGTGACGAATCTAATTTTTCAAATTCCACTATGTCAACTTTGATTCGCTCAACCCTAATTATAATAAAAGCTAATTCCAAAGTCAGGATGGGCATATCACCTACGCACATAGTTCTGCGGAACTGACAGAGGGGGAAGGAGCCGCAACCTACAACTGATAGGCTTTAGCAGAAATAGTCATAGTTAGGAAAACAATACATCTACTCGGTACAAAAAAGAAAAAAAACACTGTAAATCCAATTGTAGATTTTCACCCAGTGGATCAGTGCAGTAATTGTGCCCTACACTGCAGGAGGAAGGCTGGCCCTAACCCCTCTGAGTCAGGAGTGCTATGTAGTCTGTTTGCATCAGCCAGAGAGTTTGGCCGAGACAGCCGGAGTATGAGGCGCTGCATCAGTCTGTGCAGTTTGATAGCTTCTACAGGGATGTCCTCATGCTGAGGACAAGTGCCTAAGCTCTGAGAGAAGGAAGCAAAGATTCTATAGATTGTTTGGGACCATAAGGGACTGTGCGTGATAGCATAGGTAACACACGTTTATGGTTTTGGACTTTGGTGCTTGTGGAAGAGGTAAATTGTTTGGCGTCCACCACTGTTTGGAGACGGATTGGCCATAAGATCTGCACCCCTCAGCCTGGGAATTGCAGAAAAAGTTAATAATGACATAATTGCATGCCTTTGGTCAATTTAAGAAGTTGTTTGGATTTAATAGTGAGTCTCAGAGACTCAGAGATAACTACTATACAGACTGCTTACCCTTATACAGCCTTGGAAAGATGGCATGTGTGTACCATGGAGAGACTGAACTAATGGTTCAAGTGTTTTGCCAAGAATACAGTAAAGCACCTGCACTGCTACCACCATTGCATTGCCTGCACCATGAGACCTGCCTTGCACCCATTTACCTAACATCAAGGGCACCCCATCAAACACAAGACAGGAGCCTTCAGAAAGTCAGGGTGTGCCCTGAGGGAAGAAAGGGTACACCTTCCAACCTCTGGAGACGTAGAGTACCAAGGATCGCTGATAAATCTCCCCCCACTATCTTTAAAGGGTTCGACCGACACCGTTAAACACGTTCAATGGTTTGCAAATGTAAAATGAAGAAATTCATTAGCTTGCTATCGTTTTTATAGATGGCCCTATTTCACCCACAGCTATGTGGTCCTGGATGTTGACAGAGCCTCAGGTGGCAGGAAGCTTCTACCTTCTCCCTGTATGTCAGTTACCTGAAAAAGGATCTGACTTATGGTTGCCTAAGTCTGTCTGGCATTTCCCATTTTTAGTAAGGCTCAGATGATATAGGGGGACCTGAGCAGCAATATTAAGGGGGACGTCAGAATTTACTTGAGAAAGGAGGAAATGCCGTACCAGATGCTGCCCATAGGTAATAGTGGCACTGCTTCAGGTAAAAAAGGTCAACCCTATTTTGAAATCCTGGTTATCTACTATAATGGGGTTGTTTCATATGGACATTTATGGCGCATCGTTAGGATATGCTATAAATGTCCGATAGATGCGGGTCCTGCCTCTGAGACCTGCTCCTATCTCAAGAACGGGGCCATGAATGAATGAGCATACGGTATCCTGTCCAGTCACTGCTATGGGACTTTGGAAAATAGCCTTGTAAGTGCGCTTGACTATTTTCAAAAGTCCCAGAGCAGTGAATGGAGAAAGCTATGCATGCATGAGTTCTCTGCATTCACATCAGTGCCGCAGTCTTCCGATAGCAGCAATTCTGAGAGGTGGGACCCATAAGTATCAGACACTTATCCTAACAATATGCAATACATGTCCAGATAGGACAACCCCCTTTAGCTCAACTTTGGAGGAAATGTACAACTAACATGGATCTAAAAAATGTTTAAAAAAAATGTTAATGTAAAAAATTAAAATCAGACATCATATAGTACACGACAATCTCTTTCTAACAAAGCTAGAACCAGCCCTGTACCTCACATGGGTCCAGGGATTCATTGCTCCAATTGTTCTGTTAGATGTACATCAAGCTGGCAGCTCAAGTAGATGTGTCCTTTCTGTTGGAGCTCAGGGAGGTGTCCTTTCTGCTACAGCTCTCTCCCTATCACAGCTCAGGAGGCTGTTGAAGGATAAAACTGAGCATGTGCGGCCATCTCAGTGAGCCGGAAAAAGAAATAAGAAAAAAAGAAAAAAAAACAGCAGGTGGAGTAATACAGATACATTTTATTGAATAACTTAGAGGCTATAGTACATTTTTAAATACATGCAAATACAAAAGTATTCAGATCCAGGTGCTGTTTTGAAAAGTGTAGAATATTTTTCAATGCTTAAGAGCCCAGTGATTGACAGAGATCTCTGTATGCACAGTCATACTGACAGTTACCGAATAGAACCAGCCACTGGACTCCAAAGCATAGAAAGAGCATGAATGAGTTCCAGTTTATGCTGAATATTCCCTACAGAGCTATATATCAGTCTGCTCAGCGCCTTCTGCTCTATAATAATGCAGGCAAATCATGCACCATGTTCAATGTAAGAGTACCCCCCCCAGTGATTTTGCAGGGGCTTACATAATAATGTCTACCTTACAAGCAGTTCCCACATAGTCTTATCTATGGTAAATAATACCAGACATTGGGCACAATTATTATCACACTTGTTTTCCTATAAAAGTCTGTAAGACACCCAATTTTGCAGTGATTTTGGTCTCGTCTATTTAAATCCACTCTCCTTTTCATCGTTGTAGCTGTAGGTCCACCATTTCCCGGGATTCTCTTCTGTCATTCAAGATGGCCACACCGTATCTTAATGCTTCTTCTCTACTGTGCATCAGTAGCCAAACCATGTCCTACATGTCCAGCTCTGCTCTTGGATTGGCCAGCGTTGCTCACGTGAGCATTGCTGGCCAATCCAAGGGCAGCAGGAAGTGTCTTGGACTCTCAAATGTACCTTAGGTCGTCTGAGGAGTGGTGCGGCCAACTTGGATGGCACAAGAGAAGCCCAGGAACTGATGGATCTGTAGCTAAAAAGATGCAAAGGAGGTCACCATCTAGGTGTCCTGTTCATTCCTCACTTAATGTGATTTTTTTCCTTGAACCGGAGGGTTGCTTTAATGGAACAGTTGCAAGAAACAGTCTCATAGGATTGCTTGCATAAAAACTGCAATTGTTCATGACCTGGCAAATGTCCAAAGCACCCAAATGTGGTGTGGTTTCCTCATGTCCATTCACTAGCTTTGGTCAAGAAGCAAAAAAGCAGTAAATGTGACAGTCCCCGCAGTGTAACAAATAAGAACAGGTTTAGGTAATCAGTCAGCTATTCACTTCCCATCCATGGAGGCTTCTGTGGTTCATCTGGATGCCTGTTGTTTTAATCCTTTTGCATCCCACCCATAGATGTCTGAGGGTTCACAAAGTGATCAGCTGTGACGACTTGCTGCCGCTAGACGTATTCATGTGCAGGAATGGGAGGGTCAGGGCTATTGACATACACCAGTATCCTGCTGCCTATTATTTCCTGTAAGTTCTGGCATCCCACCAAAAACCTAGTATGACAGGTGGATGAAGTTCACAAGGAAATAATGTCATGGACTAGTTTTCCAGGAAAGCCTCTGGCTACAATCACATACTGGAGGCGTAGAACTGACCAAGAATTTTTAATACAGGTGTTTAATCCCTACATGAGAAGAAATGACTAGGACTACACGGAGGCTTCTTGTAGCACTTCTAATCGAGTGTCTGCTGCAGTCCACAAGATTGCATACAACTCAATATGTTGCTTTGAAAAGCAGCTATAGATCGATGGTTAGAGTCAATCAATAGTGATGAGCAGCAGGGGCAATATTCGAATTCGCAATATTTCACAAATATTTTGTAGAATATTCATCATATATTTGCGAATTTGCGAATTTCGAGATTATATTCTTGATTGCGAAAATCGGCAATGTAATATTCGCGTAATGCGTGCAAAATACAGGCATGGGTCACTTATGCTGAATTTTTTAAGCTGCTATAAGTTTCCTGAGACTGGAGAAAATGGTTGGCACGGCAGAACATTAGAATAGCTTTATATGCAGATAGAGTGCTCCAATATATTTGCGCTTGCGAATTTTCGGCAATAGTACGGGGTAAGCAACTTTTCTATTGGTTGCTAGGGATGTTGTAAGCTGTGACAAAGCCTTCTCATTGGCCCACAAGTTAGAAGAAGGAGGGATGATCACCTGATGTGTACTGTGTTAAAAAAACAAACAAACAAAAAATGAATATTCGATTTTACGAATATATAGCGATATATTCAAAATATTAGTGAATTCTCAAAGTGCCTATATTCGTGATTAAAATTCGCCATTCAAATATTCACACTCAACACTATCAATTAGTAGTGCTAATAAAGGTCTCGGTGTAGCCCTTGCCTAAGACCAGGGCTACACTCTGGCTTTTTGTAGCACTACTGATTGATTTTAACTGTTGAGTGGCAGCTGCAGTCCAAAAGATCACATACAACCTGACGTATCCCTTTGGCCTGCAGCTGTGACTTGATAGGTGCAATCAATCAGTAACTCTACAAAAAGTCACACTGTAGTCCAAGCCTAAAGCTAAAATTATATGAAAGGCAGTTTTCTAGAAAGAGTCAGTAGTAACCTTCAGATACATGCAGTGACTAAATTTATTTACCTTATGAAGGCTTTAAGAACTAATTCTCTAGTTAGAGTTTATAGGAAGAGTTCCAGCAACGCTGAAAGTGGCATTGTAAATGCCTTTTTTTTCCTATAAGGAAGATATATATCACTTCAGCCAATAGCTACAGAGAAATAAGTCTGTGTGGTGCAACCTCAGCCAATAGCTGCAGAGCAGGAAGTCTGTGAGGTGCAACTTCAGTCAATAGCTGCAGAGCAGGAAGTCTGTGAGGTGCAATTTCAGCCAATAGAAGCAGAGGAGGAAGTCTGCGTGGTGCATCTCCAGCAAATTACAGAAGAGCAGGAAGTATGTGTGGTGCATCTTCAGCCAATAGCAGCAGAGGAGGAAGTCTGCGTGGTGCATTTCCAGCCAATCGCAGCAGAGCAGGAAGTCTGCATGGTGTAACTTCAGCCAATAGCTGCAGAGGAGGAAGTATGAATGGTGCAACTTCAGTCAATAGCAGCAGAGCAGGAAGTCTGTGAGGTGGAACTTCAGCCAGTTTCTGCAGATCAGGAAGTCTATGTGGTGCAACTTCTGCCATTAGCTGTAGAGCAGGAAGTCTGTGTGGTGCATCTTCAGCCAATAGCTGCAGAGCAGGAAACCTGTGAGGTGCAACTTCAGCCAATAGCAGCAGAGGAGGAAGTCTGTGTGGTGCATCTCCAGCCAATCGTAGAAGAGCAGGAAGTCTGTGTGGTGCAACTTCAGCCAATAGCAGCAGAGGAGGAAGTTTGTGTGGTGCAATCTCAGCTAATAGCTGCAGATCAGGAGGTTTGTGTGGTGCATCTTCAGCCAATAGCTGCAGAGCAGGAAGTCTGTGAGGTTCAGCTTCAGCCAATTTCAGCAGAGGATGAAGTCTGCGTGGTGCATCTCCAGCCAATTGCAGAAGAGCAGGAAGTCTGCATGGTGCAACTTCAGCCAATAGCTGCAGAGAAGGAAGTATAAATGGTGAAACTTCATCCAATAGCAGAGCAGGAAGTCTGTGTCATGCAACTTCAGCCAATAGCAGCAGAGTAGGAAGTCTGTGAGGTGCAACTTCAGCCAGTTGCTGCAGAGCAAGAAGTCTGTGAGGTGCAACTTCAGCCAGTTTCTGCAGAGAAAGAAGTCTATGTGGTGCAACTTCTGCCATTAGCTACAGAGCAGGAAGTCTGTGTGGTGCAACCTCAGCCAATAGCTGCAGAGCAGGAAGTCTGTGTAGCAAGACTTCAACCAATAGCAGCAGGAAGTCGAAGTGTGCATGGTGCAACTTCAGCCAATAGCTGCAGAGCAGGAAGTGTGCATGGTGCAACTTCAGCCGGTAGCTGTAGAGCAGGAAGTCTGCATGGTCCAACCTCAACTAATATCTGCAGAACAGGAAGTTTCTGTGGTGCACTGTCAGCCAATAGCAGAAGAGCAGGAAGTCTACATGGTGCAGCTTCAGCAAATAGCTGCAGAGTAGGAAGCCTGTGTGGTGAAAATTCAGCCAGTAGTGATGTCAAAGAGGGGGCCATGATTTTAGCACCTTCTGCTGCACAACCCAGCAACATGAGCAGCATCCCATTACAGGGGATATCTGCAACTGTTTGGTTTGGAATGTTATTTCATGTTTGTACTGTGCACCAGCTGGTGAGGTACGGCACGCATCAGCAATATAGCATACCAGAGGTGCTATTATCTGCCAACTGCCAGCTACCTACCAGCCACCATACCTCATCATCTGGGAATGGAAATTGCACTGTGTGCAAACTACTGCTGGACTTAGTAAAGAGAGACTTTTATTCTTCTACTTCTGGCATGATTCCTTAAACCACCTTTCCACTGCACAGATCCCCAGGGAGCAATGGCCTTCATCATGGTTATGACCCCTCCCATCCTCTGCATCGACTCCTTAGGGGCTCGCTGCACATGTACAGGTAGTTATTACCTGTGAATGAGGTCAAGGACATATAGCATGCAGAACACCTTGGAAACTTGAGTCAAAAAAGGAACGACCCTGGTAGATGTTATGAATGTCACTAACGTTTCAATTTCATGTTTCATGACAACATGAGTAAGGATTTTCAATCCATGATCCGAATACGCGTAGACGCTGTATATTTACAGTGTACTGTGTTTTTAGATTTTTACCACTGAGAAAATAAAGGTCATCATTTTATTGGGAGCTGGATTCATCATCTTTTTTCAAGTGTAATGCTCATGTCTGTAAAGCCCTGCAGAATATGTCAGTAATATATACATGATATAATAATTTCTATATTCATCTACTGTTTTACATCTTTTTTTCCTGTGTCCATACCCAATTTCCATCAGTTTTAGATCGTTTTGTAGTCACACGGCGGCTACAATATTCCTTTACAGAAAAACAGCTTCTGCTTAAGTGTTGGCTCCTTATGAATCACAATAGCTGGGAACGACACTGGCAGGGACTTCAGGAAGGGTGAGCCAGACTATTGTGAACAGTCTATCCACTCCCACCACAATTCTCCCAACTCTAAGGGGCCACTTGGTGTTCAGAATACCCTTTCTGCATCAGGAAGACATTCCCAGCTCAACAGCAGCACAAGAGCGTTACGCTTCTCCGCTCATTTAGTAGCATGCTAAAGCTGAAGGCTCCATATGATGGGGCAGATTCACTAATCCTGAAGACCTGCACCCCATCTATCACAGAGGCTCCGCCTGGATGATACATCTGATGCAGGGAGAGACACCTCAGTTTAAGGCTACTTTCAAACTTGCGTTGCTGCTTTCCGGTATTGAGATCCGGTAGAGGATCTCAATACCAGAAAAAAACGTTTCCGTTTAGTCCTCATGCATTCTGAATGGAAAGCGATGCATCAGGATGTCTTCCCTTCCGGCAGCATTCTGTTTTGTGACCAGATACAAAACTTCTGCAAGCTGCGGCTTTGTGTCTGGCCATTAAAACGGAAAAAAACGGATCTGTCACTGAAAACAATGTAATTCAACGGTGACTGATCCATTTTTTTGGAAGCCTAAAAAAACTGATCCATCACCCATTGACCTCCAATGTTTTTTTTTTTCAGTTTTAATTTTACACAACCGCATCCTAACGGAACGGATGCATCCTGATGTGCAAAAGCAAAACGGATCCGTTTAATTACGGTATTGAGATCCTCTGCCGGATCTCAATACTGGAATTAACAACGCAAGTGTGAAAGTAGCCACATTTTATTCCAGTTTGCAAAAGATTTTTTAACCAGAATTGCTTCGCAACTAGTGTTGAGCGAATCGAAGTCCACAAAATAGATCCGAATTTCAAGGAAAATTGGATTCTCCGCAAAGCCGAATTTCCTGATGCTTCATGGTAACAAATTGATTTTCCCTGAGTGGAGGTAAAAAATTAAAAAAATCATACTTACCTCATCCGTTTGAGCGCAAAGAGCCAACTGCTAATTAAAGATTTTGCTAAAAATCCCGATAGCGGTGACTTATGATGTCACCACACTGGCCAACGTGATGATGTCATCACGAGCCGCACAAGATTTTGCACTAAATCTTCATTCAAGATGACGGCGGCCGGCTCTTCGCGATCAAATGGATGAGGTAAGTATGATATTATTTTTATTTTAATTTCACACTGTTATTGCTGTCAGATGCCACGATCAGCTATCAATGCGCCATCTGAGGGGTACAATGACGGGGGCGTTGCACCCACTACATACAAAAAATTCCACTTCGCGACCAAATAATTTGTCACAAAGCAAATTTTTTCGATAAAATTCAGCGAAGCAGCCGAATGGAATTTTTCAATACTTCGCTTGTCTCTATTCACAACAATGTCTCATCCTAGTCAACGCCCCCTTCCCCACTAAGGCACACCCATTTCCCATTACAACACACCCCCTTGGCAAGCTAGACACTGTGGGGGATATTTATCAAGACCAACGTATCAAGACTCGCTTAGCAGATTGTATGCCGGTCTTGATTCATCCGGTGCTGCTGGAGGATAGGCCAAATTTATTGCAAGGCGCACGCCTCCCATGCATTTGGCGCATCATACTGCCTAGCCGTGCGACAGCCTCCTATCTGTCATAGATTTAAGTGGCACTGCCCTGCCCACGACACCTTTTCTCACCAAAGTGGCATGAAGGGGGAAATGTTGCACAAATAGCGCATCATAAAATGTCCCCATCTGGGTGGGTGATTGCATATCGTTAGTATATGCAATCAATGTCAGATATGTGCGAGTCCCACCTCTGGAATGGGACTCTTGAAGTGAATGAAGAGCAGCTGCGCATGCGCGGCCACCCTCTATTCCTGGGTATGGCTCAGTTATTTCTGGCAGTCCCAGATCGGTGAAGGGAGAGTTGGCAGTACATGCCCAGTACACTCTCCATCCACTGCTATAGGAGTTCCGAAAATGGCCTCGTTCAGCTATGAATGGAGAGCACGCTGCACATATGCGGTGTACTCTTCTTCATTTTGGGGGCTGTGTTCTTTATATAGGAGCGGGTCCTAGAGGTGGGACCCAGACCTATGTGACATTTATGGCATATCCTAGCCGTACATTAGTTCAGCAGCCGCCAGTGCTGGAACTAAGAGCTCATGCACAGGAACATATTTTTGTGTGTTTTTTTTGCGGCCCGTATGCGGGACCATTCACTTCAATGGGAAGTGGAAATGACTCTGTGTGCATTCCGTGTCTGTAGGTCTGTTACGCAAAAATTAGAACATGTCCTATTATGGTCCACATTATGGACAAGGATGGGACTGTTCTATTAGGGGCCGGCCCTTCCGTGGAATGCGTGCGGACGGTATCTGTGTTTTGCGGATCCGCAAATTGCGGTCATGTCCATGTGCCCTAACACAGCTGGGAAATAGCTCCGTCCACTGAGTTCTTAGTCATGTTTAGGTGAAGTGGGCCTGAAAAACGATTTCAGCACCAAGGGATTTTTCAGTCGCCACTATAATTCGGACTAGTGCTATAGCTTGACTGTTCCCCGATTTTGAAATCCGTATGTCTAATTTTCTGATAGGGGACCCTTGGCTAGACTGACAGCTTTCTACTGAGTCCAGCAATAAGCTCTGCATGGATCTCCTGTGCAGTGGAGAGCACCAGGCTCCTGCTCTAATGGCCCAGGCCAGCAAAAGAGCAAATCTGGGACGTTTAACCCCTTAAATGCCAGGGTCGATAGCGACTGGGAGTGGACTCCCTGTCTCCCATCAGCAACCCATGAATGAGATTGTGGGGTGCCTAAGTCTTGGCGTAGAATGAAGGCCCAGGCCTGACTTCACTGTATTGGTAGCAGACTCTGTGGACACTGTGGATGTCAGTATAGCACTGACAGAATAATACACTGCAATGGCAATGTAATGTAATATAAAAGCGATGAAAAGATCACCTATTAAGGTCACCTTGTGGGATTAGTAAATAGTTAAAAACAAGTGAAAAAAATATAAAGAAATAAAAAAAAATTCCAATGGGAACAATTGGTAAAAAAAAATCTCTTCCACATATTTGTGACCCAGGTCTGGCCATAAGTGCTGTTTTTTGCTTATTCATTTCAAACATATAATACAGAATAAAAAGCGATCAAAAAGTGTTATGTTCCCCAAAATGATTCCGATGGAAAGTACATATTGTCCTGCAAAAATCAAGTCCCTACACAGCTCCAAAGAAAGAAAAATAAAAAAGATATGGGATGCAGTGATCCAAAAACATTTTCTTCTTTTTTTTATTGTGCAAAAGTAGTAAATAAAAAAACAAAAAACACACATATATATATATATATATATATATACCAAAAAGCGGGCAGCACAGAGTAAGGCCTCATGCACACGACCGTAGTTATGGTCCGTATCCGAGCAGCAGTTTTTGCGGCCCGGATGCGGACCCATTCACTTCAATGGGGCCGCAAAAGATGCGGACAGCCCCGCAAAAAAAAATAGCATGTCCTATTCTTGTCCGTTTTGCGGACAAGAATAGGCATGTCTACAATGGGCCTCCCGTTCCGTTCCGTAAATTGCGGAAGGCACATGGGCGGCTTCCGTTTGTTGCGGATCCGCGGTTTGCGGCCCGCAAAAAATGGCACGGCCGTGTGCATGAGGGCTAATGGTGAAAAATACAAAACTTTATTCACAAATGTGTCATGCTTGAGAAAGGCTCACATTGAGCTGAAACGTTGCCTTGTCACATGGGTGAATAAAGTTTTGTATTTTTCACCATTACTCTGGAGTGCTGCCCGCTTTTTGGTCTCTCTATACTGGGTAAGCTTATTCCCATTTGGGCCGTGCACCCGTTTTCTTTTTATTTTTATTTTATTTTCCTTGTGCTGCCATTTTTATATATATATATATATATATATATATATATATACAGTATCTCACAAAAGTAAGTCCACCCCATTTTTGTAAATATTTTATTTAAATAACTCAGCACACAGCCATTCATGTCTAAACCTCTGGCAACAAAAGTGAGTACAGCCTTAAGTGAAAATAGCGAAATTGTGCCTAATTAGCCATTTTCCCTCCCCGACGTCATGTGACTCCTCAGTGTTACAAGGTCTGAGGTGTGAATGGGGAGCAGGTGTGTTAAATTTGGTGTTATCGCTCTCACACTTTCTCATACTGGTCACTGGAATTTCAATATGGCGCCTCATGGCAAAGAACATTCTGACGATCTGAAAAAAAGAATTGTGTCTCGACACAAGAAGAAGGCTATAAGAAGTTTGCCAACACCCTGAAACTGAGCTGCAGCACGGTGGCCAAGACTATACAGCAGTTTAACAAGACAGGGTTCACCCAGAACAGGCCTTGCCATGCTTTTGACTAAAGAAGATGAGTGCACGTTCTCAGCGTCATATCTAGAGGTTGTCTTTTCAAAATAGACTCATGAGTGCCGCCAGCATTGCTGCATAGGTTAAAGGGTTGGCTTGTCAGTGCTCAGACCATACGCCGTACATTTCATCAAATTGGTCTACATGGCTGTTGTCCCAGAAGGAAGCCTCTTCTATAGATGATGCACAAGAAAGCCTGCAAACAGTTTGCTGAAGACAAGCAGACTAAGGACATGGATTACTGGAACCATCTCCTGTGGTCTGATGAGACCAAGATAAACTTATTTGGTTCAGATGGTGTCAAGTAGTGATGGACGAACATCTGCCGGGACGGTTCGCGAACGCGATCAAATGTTCGCGAACCGCAAGTTCACGGCGGGTACCATTCATTTTAATGGCAGGCGAACCTGATAAACCTTCAGCTCATATTTGCAGCCAAGAAATAATTACTAGAAGTGCACAAATAGTCCCACAACATGGACAGTGACATACCAGATGTATTATTTGAATTTGCGATCTCCATTCATAATCTTTTTCAATGCGAAATATCGGCAATATAATTTTTGCGTACGCGCATGCGCAAAATATCACACCATTTATAATTATTTTAATACCATTGGAATGAAGCAAAACAGCAAACAAATGCTGCTGTACCCAAATAAACTATAAAGAAAGTATATTGGTATATAACACCCGACTTCTATCAGTTTTTTTGGGGGGGGCAACTGGTATATTACACCAGTTATATTTATTATTTCTAATTGCGTTTGTCCCACTTTATAGCTGCAGTATCGCAGCAGAACCGCACACAACTGCTGCACAATACAATTGCACTATAATATACACTGCTCAAAAAAATAAAGGGAACACAAAAATAACACATCCTAGATCTGAATTAATTAAATATTCTTCTGAAATACTTTGTTCTTTACATAGTTGAATGTGCTGACAACAAAATCACACAAAAATTTAAAAATGGAAATCAAATTTTTCAACCCATGGAGGTCTGGATTTGGAGTCACACTCAAAATTAAAGTGGAAAAACACACTACAGGCTGATCCAACTTTGATGTAATGCCCTTAAAACAAGTCAAAATGAGGCTCAGTAGTGTGTGTGGCCTCCACGTGCCTGTATGACCTCCCTACAACGCCTGTGCATGCTCCTGATGAGGTGGCGGATGGTCTCCTGAGGGATCTCCTCCCAGACCTGGACTAAAGCATCTGCCAACTCCTTGACAGTCTGTAGTGCAACGTGACGTTGGTGGATAGAGCGAGACATGATGTCCCAGATGTGCTCAATTGGATTCAGGTCTGGGGAACGGGCGGGCCAGTCCATAGCATCAATGCCTTCGTCTTGCAGGAACTGCTGACACACTCCAGCCACATGAGGTCTAGCATTGTCTTGCATTAGGAGGAACCCAGGGCCAACCGCACCAGCATATGGTCTCACAAGGGGTCTGAGGATCTCATCTCGGTACCTAATGGCAGTCAGGCTACCTCTGGCGAGCACATGGAGGGCTGTGCGGCCCTCCAAAGAAATGCCACCCCACACCATTTCTGACCCAATGCCAAACCGGTCATGCTGGAGGATGTTGCAGGCAGCAGAACGTTCTCCATGGCGTCTCCATACTCTGTCACGTCTGTCACATGTGCTCAGTGTGAACCTGCTTTCATCTGTGAAGAGCACAGGGCGCCAGTGGCGAATTTGCCAATCTTGGTGTTCTCTGGCAAATGCCAAACGTCCTGCACGGTGTTGGGCTGTAAGCACAACCCCCACCTGTGGACGTCGGGCCCTCATATCACCCTCATGGAGTCTGTTTCTGACCGTTTGAGCAGACACATGCACATTTGTGGCCTGCTGGAGGTCATTTTGCAGTGCTCTGGCAGTGCTCCTCCTGTTCCTCCTTGCACAAAGGCGGAGGTAGCGGTCCTGCTGCTGGGTTGTTGCCCTCCTACGGCCTCCTCCACGTCTCCTGATGTACTGGCCTGTCTCCTCGTAGCACCTCCATGCTCTGGACACTACGCTGACAGACACAGCAAACCTTCTTGCCACAGCTCGCATTGATAAGCTGCACTACCTGAGCCACTTGTGTGGGTTGTAGACTCCGTCTCATGCTACCACTAGAGTAAAAGCACTGCCAGCATTCAAAAGTGACCAAAACATCAGCCAGGAAGCATAGGAACTGAGAAGTGGTCAGGTCACCACCTGCAGAACCACTCCTTTATTGGGGGTGTCTTGCTAATTGCCTATAATTTCCACCTGTTGTCTATCCCATTTGCACAACAGCATGTGAAATTGATTGTCACTCAGTGTTGCTTCCTAAGTGGACAGTTTGATTTCACAGAAGTGTGATTGACTTGGAGTTACATTGTGTTGTTTAAGTGTTCCCTTTATTTTTTTGAGCAGTGTACTTTATATGTTAGAAAGTATATTATAAGTATATCACACGCCTCAGTAAGTCACACCTATCGATAGCACACCTATACCAGTCCTTAACAGGACTTTTGTGGCCCTATTAGCTAGCGATTTGTGTCCCTAACAGTCTATCCCTGCTCCACACAGAAACCTCTCCCTACACTGGCAAAAGACTGAATGTAAAATGGCGGCCAGATCGGGTTTATTTATGAGGTATGGGGTATGTCCATGTGCTGAAATGTCTCAATTGGCTGTCCTGTACCACCCGATGGATGTATCATGGGTCAAAGTACTTCACAATGTAAAAGAATATGGCGGGCGCGAATATTGCCATATGTTCGCGTGTTCGGCGAATCGCAAACGAGCAAAGTTCGCCGCGAAACGACCGCCAGGCGAACCGCAAGGCAATCACTAGTGTCAAGTATGTGTGGCGGCAACCAGGTGAGGAGGAGTACAAAGACACGTGTGTTTTGCCTACAGTCAAGCATGGTGGTGAGAGTGTCATGGTTTGGGGCTGCATGAGTGCTGCTGGCTGTGGGGAGCTACAGTTCATTGAGGGAACCATGAATGCCAACATGTACTGTGACATACTGAAGCAGAGCATGATCCCCTCCCTTCTGAAACTGGGCCGCAGGGCAGTATTTCAACATGATAACGACCCCAAACACACCTCCAAGATGACCACTGCCTTGCTAAAGAAACTAACGACAAAGGTGCTGGACTGGCGAGGAATGTCTCCAGACTTAAACCCTATTGAGCATCTGTGGGGTATCCTCAAATGGAAGGTGGATGAGCGCAAGGTCTCTAACATCCACCAGCATCGTGATGTCATCATGGAGGAGTGGAAGAGGATTCCAGTGGCAACCTGAGAAGCTCTAGTGAACTCCATGCCCAAGAGAGGTAAGGCAGTGCTGGAAAATAATGGTGGCCACACAAAATTCTGACACTTTGGGCACAATTTGGCCATCCGACAGTTTAGGGAGGGTGGGCAGGCACTGGTGGTACCCCCCATCCTTTTCCCCCCACCTTTGTATGGGTTAGGCTACTTTCACACTTGCGTTCAGAGCGGATCCATCTGGTGTCTGCACAGACGGATCCGCTCCTATAATGCAGACGTTGGGATCCGTTCAGAACAGATCCGTCTGCATTATAGTTCAGAAAAAATTCTAAGTGTGAAAGTTGTTCAGACGGATCCGTCCAGACTTTACATTGAAAGTCAATGGGGGACGGATCCATTTGAAAATTGCACCATATTGTGTCAACTTCAAACGGATCCGTCCCCATTGACTTACATTGTAAGTCTGGACGGATCCGTTTGCCTCCGCACGGCCAGGCGGACACCCGAACGCTGCAAGCTGCGTTCGGATGTCCGCCTGCTGAGCGGAACGGCGGCCAAGCGGAGCCATCCTGATGCATTCTAAGCGGATCCGCATCCACTCAGAATGCATTGGGGCAGTACGGATCAGTTCGGGCCGCTTGTGAGAGCCTTCAAACGGAGCTCACAAGCGGAGCCCCGACGCTAGTGTGAAAGTAGCCTTACTCCTGGCCCCCATTTGGTAGATGCAGGCTGGGGTTAATGCTGGGATCCGGTTTAGGGGGGAGGAGGCGGGCGTCCAGCAGGACATATAAGCCACTGTCCCGCCTCTTCTCTCCCTCTTTGAGCGGAAGCGCTGTGTCCCTCCCTCCCTCCCTGGAAGTTGGCATTTAGGTTTCTTCTTTTCAATTTGTGGTTTTGTATGTGGTTGCGGTTGGAATCTTTAAGTAGGCAAGGTGCCTGGTTGAATTTGTAAGTCACAGCTGGCGGCAGGTTAATACAACGGAGAGGTGTTGGAGGCAAATGGGCGGAACTGCCCGCTGGGAGACCAGCAGCTGGCAGATCGCACGGTGCTGAGGTTTATGGTTTTGCCGTTTAAATAATTAGCTGTTGCCGATTACCACCCAACAACAATAAAGTGGTTAAAAGAGGAACAGTGTCAGTGTCCTTATTGAAGGGGTTTCTGGGTATTGGTAAGGGGCCAGAAGGAGGATGGAGTTTCAAACCCCCCCCCTTTCCTGATTATGCCGACAGTCTCCCTTAGGCCTCTTTCACACGGGCGTTGTGGGAAAATGTGCGGGTGCGTTCCGGGAACACCCGAGATTTTTCCGCGTGAGTGCAAAACATTGTAATGCGTTTTGCACTCGCGTGAGAAAAATCGCGCATGTTTGGTACCAAAACCTGAACTTCTTCACAGAAGTTCGGGCTTGGGTTAGGTGTTGTGTAGATTTTATTATTTTCCCTTATAACATGGTTATAAGGGAAAATAATAGCATTCTGAATACAGAATGCTTAGTAGGTGATCAATTGAGGGTTAAAAAAAAATAAAAAAAATTAACTCCTCTTGTTTGCGTAGTTCCCGGTCTCTTCTTTACTTCTTTAATGATGAGCTGTGGGCTAAAGGACCTTTGGTGACGTCAGATCACATGCTCCAATCACATGGTACATCACCGTGGTGCTGGACCATGTGATTGGAGCATGTGATCTGACGTCACCACAGGTCCTAGCCGGTAGTTCATCTTTTAGGAAGTAAAGAAGAGACCGGGAACTACGCGATCAAGAGGAGAAGGTGAGTTAATTTTTTTATTTTTTTTTAACCCTCAATTGATCACCTACTACTAAGCATTCTGTATTCAGAATGCTATTATTTTCCCTTATAACCATGTTATAAGGGAAAATAATACAGTGAATAGACTGTCACCTAGCAACCATGCGTGAAAATCGCACCGCATCCGCACTTGCTTGCGGATGCTTGCGATTTTCACGCAACCCCATTCACTTCTATGGGGCCTGCGTTGCGTGAAAAACACAGAATATAGAGCATGCTGCGATTTTCACGCAACGCACAAGTGATGCGTGAAAATCACCGCTCATGTGAACAGCCCCATAGAAATGAATGGGTCGGTATTCAGTGCGGGTGCAATGCGTTCACCTCACGCATCGCATCCGGGCGGAATACTCGCCCGTGTGAAAGGGGCCTTAGGGGTGTACTCACTTTTGTTGCCAGCGGTTTAGACATTAATAGCTGTGTGTTGAGTTATTTTGAGGGCGCAACAAATTTACACTGTTATACAAGCTGTACACTGACTACTTAAGATTGTATCAAAGTGTCAGATCTTCAGTGTTGTCCCATGAAAAGATATAATAAAATATTTACAAAAATGGGATGGATGTACTCACTTTTGTGAGATACTGTATATATAGCTGTAATCGTACTGACCCAGAGAACAAAGTTATCATTATTTATGCCAAAAAATGAACGTAAAAACTCAGTAGCCACATTGCTTTTTTTTTTTCTATCCCCCTCCCAGAAAGAGTTAATAAAAGTTAATCAGTAAGGCTACTTTCACACTGGCGTTTTGGCTTTCAGTTTGTGAGATTCGTTCAGGGCTCTCTCACCAGCGGTCCAAAACGGATCAGTTTTGCCCTAATGCATTCTGAATGGAAAAGAATCCGCTCAGAATGCATCAGTTTGCCTCCGATCAGTCTCCATTCCGCTCTGAAGGCGGACACCAAAACGCTGCCTGCAACGTTTTGGTGTCCACCTGACGAAACTGATCCAAACTGATCCGTCCTGGCACACAATGTAAGTCAATGGGGACGGATCAGTTTTCTATGACACAATCTGGCACAATAGAAAACGGATCCGTCCTCCATTGACTTTCAATGGTGTTCAAGACAGATCCGTTTTGGCAATGTTAAAGATAATACAAACGGATCCGTTCTGAACATATGCATGCGGTTGTATTATCGGTGCGGATCCGTCTGTGCAGATCCATGACGGATCCGCACCAAACGCAAGTATGAAAGTAGCCTAAGTTGTTGAAAACTACAGCTTGTCCTGCAAAATCAAACTCTCATATGGCCACATAGATAGAAAAATAAAAAAGTTATAGCTCTCAGAAGGATGATGAAAAAATGTAAAAAATTGCTTGGTCACTAACGCCCAAAATGCATGCAGGGGGAAGGGGTTAAAGACCATACATGACCTTACTCTGCCCGATCAATCTACCATTGTCATTGTTTTTTTGTTCATCACTTGTACTTGCCGTTAAATCCTTGTGATAACTGAGCAGGCGTAGATATGCGCTATCATTTATGCAACCCCCCTTGCTAAGTTACATTCACTTTTCAAAAAGTGTAATAGAATTTAAAAAAAAAGCCAAATTTTGTGCAAAATGCCATTTGTGCAAAGATTTGTATGCCAGAGTGATAAGGGTGCGACTCCAGGCACCTCCTCCTATCAGCTGTTTGTAAGGGCTGGAGCTCCTGGACGAGTTCTCCAGCCTCACCATAGCTAACCAAGCACAGTGCCATATAGTGGCTGTGCTTGGTATTACAACCCAGGACTGTTCATTAGAATGGGACTGAACTGTACGTAGGCCGTTTGAGACATGAATGTGATGTCACTGACCTTGAAAGAGGCTGCAGCGTCTCAACCGGATGATCAGTGGGGGTGTTGGGAGTCAGATATTGATGACCTGTACTGAGGATAGATCATTAATATTGTACTCATGGGAGACATGTTTAAAGGAAATCTGTCACCACATATATCAGCAATAATCTATCTGACAAGCGCACATCTTGCTTGCAATGTAATGCTGTAGGTCCCATCTCCCAGCGATCTCCAATCTCGAACAGCGCATGCTCTGAAAGTGCTCCCGCTAGACTTCATGGCCAGGCGTAAATATGTTTTCACTGCCTGGCCTGTCAGTCAAGTAGTGAGGCGCAGCATAGAAGACAAGGAGCGGAGCCTCTGGGTGCACCAAGGTGCTAGTTTACATATTATAAAACAAGTATTTTCTCAACATTGCGGTCACCTATGGAGATGTGTCCAACAGTGGTACAAGAGCATGTCAGCTGGATTAATGCTGATGAATGTGGTGACAGATTACCTTTACTGTAACTTCACTTACAATTTCTGCAAATGTTGTTGTGCTAATGCCTCTTGTTTTGTTAGTGAATTTATTATTGTAATCTATCTATCTACCCATACAACTGTACTAGTGCATCTCAACTAAATAGAATATGATCGAAAAGTTAATTTATTTCAGTAATTCAATTCAAAAGGTGAAACTCATATATTATAAGATTCATTACACACTGAGTGATCAACTTCAAGCATTTATTTATTTTATGTTGAGGATTATGGCTTACAGCTTATGAAAACCCAAAAGTCAGTATCTCAGAAATATATTGTGAAAAAGTTCAATACTGTAGACTCATGGTATCATACTCTAATCAGATAATCAACACAAAACACCTAGAACAGTTTCCAAAACCTTTAAATGATCTTTCAGAGTGATTCAGTAGGCTACACAGTCATGGGGAAGACTGCTGACTTGTTGTCCAGTTGACCAGTTGTCCAGAAGACAGTCATTTACACCCCCCACAAGGAGGTAAAGAAATTGGCTGTTCACAGTGTCCTATAGCCAAGCATATTAATGAAAAGTTGAGTAGAAGGAAGAAGTGGTAGAAAAGGGTTCACAAGCAACAGGGATAACCGCAGCCTTGAAAAGATTGTCAAGAAAAGGCCATTCAGGAATTTGGGGGAGATTCACAAGGAGTTGCCTGCAACTGGAATCAGCGCTTCAAGAGCCACCACACACAGACATATCCAGGACATGGGCTATAACTGTTGCATTCCATGTGTCAACTCACTCATAACCCAGAGATAATGTCAGAAGCATCTTAACTGGACTAAGAAGAAAAAGGACTGAACTGTTGCTCAGTGGTCCAACATCCTGTTTTCAGATTAAAGTAAATTTTGCATTTAATTTGGGAATCAAGGTCCCAGAGTCTGGAGGAAGAGTGGAGAGGCACACAATCCAAGTTGCTTGAGGTCCAGTGTGACATTTCCGCAGTCAGAGAGGATTTGGGGGGCCATATCATCTGCTGGTGTTGGTCCACTATGTCATATCAAGTCCAAAGTCAGCACAGCCATCAACCAGGAAATTTTCATGCACTTCATGCTTCCCCCTGCTGACATGTTTTGTGGAGATGCTGATTTCATTTTCCAGCAGGACCCACACTGCCAAAAGTACCAATAACTGGTCTAATAACCACAGTATAATTGTTCTTGATTGGCCAGCAAACTCACCTGACCTAAACCACAGAGAGATGCTATAAGGTATTGTCAAAAGGACGATGAGAGACACCAGACCCAACAATGCAGATGAGCTGAAGGCTGAGATCAAAGCAACCTGGGCTTCCATAACACCTCAGCAATGCCCCAGGCTGATTGCCTCCATGCCACAGGCTGATAGCCTCTATGGCACATCGCATTGATGCAATAATTCATACAAAAAGAGCCCCGACCAAGTACTGAGTGCATATACTGGACCAATTTTTCAGTAGGCCAACATTTCTGTATTAAAAATAATTTTTATAATTGGTCTTATATAATATTGTAATTTTCTGAGATCCAGACTTTTGGGTTCTCATTAGCTGTCAGCCATAATCATCATCAGTAAAAGAAATAAACAATTGAAATAGATCTCTCTGTGTGTAATGAATCTATATAATATATGATCTTCATTTTTTGAATTGAATTACTGAAATAAATTTACTTTTTGAGATGCGCTAGTATATTGGTTAAAACAGGCTTTCTATATTAACCTGCGAAAAGCAGCCACCTAAATAACTAGCATTCCTGGATTAGCCGGCTGGATGAAGATCTGGGCAGGCCAAGAATGAATGTACTTGAAGAGGTTAAACTCACAACCAAGTAGCAACCGCAATAAACATAACGCAAATAACATGAAATTCCATTCCCCCTCCAACGTCACTGTGACCAGCATCCATCAGCCAGACCAGGCTTTAGACTGCACTAGGAAATCTTAGTCAACAGCTGTAGCACCCAGTCCCACAAAACACCTAAAGCGTACATTACTAAAGCTCAGCGCTGCTCCGGCAAGGCTACAGCTCGGAATCCCTTTTTCTTTAATCCACCTGTTCAATTATTTATCATGCTATGTGTTTCCTGTGAATTGTCACTCATGCGCGGGCTTTATGTTGTAAGGGGACACCCTAATATTTTTAATGACCTTAAGCAAAGTGATTGACATTGGATAGCCGTGTCAGGTGTTCCTAATGACGCAATATGTTCTCCCAGCAGCAGGAAAGCTTCCTGTCGTGATTAAGTTGGAGCTATGAATGTAACAAAATGTGTTGTCAACTTTCCTCTGATGCAAGACATTTTATTATAGTGTCTGGTAACAGAGCAGTGTAGCAACGCAAACAGTGGCTTTAAATACACCGCTCTCCCCCCATCCAGGCTTCTACATGTATAGCAAGTCCTATTTTAAAACACTGGCTGGGGAGATAGTTGTTATCAATCCACGGATGTGGCCTCAGACCTCTAGATGTATCCAGAATGCTTCTGTCTAGATCCTTACATTACCAAAAATTCCAGATCTGTAGGTAAAATTGTTGATTTCGGTGAGATTATTTTATGGGGTATACAGTCTGGGGCTGAATTGGTGCAGTGTAGTTGAAAGTGTTGAGGTTGGTGGGACAGCCCAGGACTAGGGTGTGGTGGAGGATGTTGCGTTGAATGGTCCAGCCCAAGGACTAGGGTAAGGTGCAGGATGTTGTGGTAAATGTCCAAGCCCGAGGAATAGGGTGTGGGGTGGAGCAGGATGTTGTGGTTGATGGGAGAGCCCCAGGAGTAGGGTGTGATGCAGGAAGTTGTGGTTGATGGGCCTCCTCCAGCAGTAGTGTGTGTTGCAGGGTATTGCAGTTGATTGGCCAACCCTAGGAGCAGAGTGTGTTGAAGAATATTGTGGTTGATGGGCCAGCCAAAGAATTAGGGTGAGGTGCAGGATGTTGCTGTTCATGGACCAGCCCCAGGATTAGGGTGAGGTACAGGATGTTTATGGGGATGGTCAAGCCCCAGGAGTAGGGTGTGGTGTGGTGCAGGATGTTGTGGTTGATGGGCCAGCCCAAGAATTAGGGTAAGGTGCAGGATCTTACGGGCCGTCCCTAGGAGCAGCATATGTTGTGGTGCAGGATGTTGATGGAGTGGCCCCAGGTGTAGAGGCAGAGGGCTTGTTTCAAGGGCTGCAGAGAATCTGAGATTTTGAAGCAACAGGAATTTATAGATCAGTTTATGTCTTCTAAGGTATACAGTCTGATATGTTAAAGGAGAACTGAACATGGTGGCAAATATAATTTTCCATAGGTTAAACAGGTTAGCAGTTGCACTGCCGGTTTTGTGGTTGTTCACAACTATTCTGACTCCTGATGCCATTCACACATCACAGCCTATCTCCTTCCTGCCCATTCATCTCACCTGGCACTTACAGCTACAGCTCTTCTTGCCTGACACTAACTTGAAGTCAACATGGCGGGCTCTTTTGCTCAGTGACACTCCTGCTCTGGTCGGCACGCGGTGCCCTCCTTGTAGTTGTGGCCTAGCAGAGGGTCCGACATTTTCCCAGACTGTAGCAGCGTGTAACACATCTCCCTCCGCTGGTGGAAACTAGCCCATTTTAAAACTGTGACCTGTTCCCCCTACCTCCAACTCAGCACCTTCTATGTAACATTACCCATAAGGCTTCCCAAGCAAGCTCCTGTGACTACTCAACAGCATGGCGTGTGGAGTAATTTGTTTCTTCCATGTTCCCAACCACCCAGAATCCATCAGCCATCCTATTGAACCGCATAACACACAGTGGGCTAAACTATCATTGATAATACCAGCAACATGCCCTAAATTTAGAGAACTTTGTAGAATTTCTTCTCTCCTGCAAAGGAAAACAGCGCGATTGATGCAAATATGACAATTAATTGTGTGCACACTCTAGATCCTCCAGTCATGGCAACTGTGGGTCTTCTCTTAGCACCACATTAGGCTCCAAATGAAACAGATCAGTGCCCATAATGTGACATAGCACACCTAATTACTACATATGTTCAAGGGAAAAGTTATTTCATTACTCAAGCTCTGAAATCTTAAAGGGATTCTCTTGGCCTGTCCCAAAAAAGCCTCTTTCAGCTAACCTGTGGAGACAAGACCTGTTGAGCAGTACTTACCGTTCCGTCACTCCACCAGTTCCACAGGGATCATGTGACTGCCCAACTGGCTGCGGGTTCCCCCTTTGATGTTGCTAATTTTTCTTCCTGTTCAGCTACATCTACGTTATGCAGCTGAACAGGAAGAATGAGGAGAAGACCTGTTCACGATATCAGAGGAAGAGCCCGCAGCCAGTCGTCAGTGACGTGATCCCAGCCGAGATCGCAGAATCGGCAGAGCAGGGTAAGTGTCTTTTCTTCACAGGTTGGCTGAACAAGGCTTTTTAGGTACAGGCTCAGAAAACCTCTTTAACCTGGTACAATTTTTTGATGAAATTCTTCTCTTAGAAAAGTTTTTTTTTGGCTGGGACACATTAGAATATAGAGAAAAAGTTATTCTGTACATCATTAAATTTTTAAAAAATCAGGTGGAGAAGGAAGGGGCATTTGAAGTCTATGTAGTTTTGGAGTTCTTAGTTGATTTACTGTACAGTACTTCTATTTCAGCTTTTAATGGAATCTGTTACATTGAACATACAGTTCGATCTGCCAGTAGCATGTTATAGAGCAGGAGGAGCTGAGCAGATTGATGTATAGTTTTATGGGAAAAGATTTAGCATAACTTCTAATTTTGTGCTTCAGAGTCCAGTGGGTGGTCCTACGTAGTAATTGACAATTATCTCTGTTTTCATAATGTTTTATAAGGAAAGCCGTCAAGTGTCAATTGCTGATTAGGATGGCCCGCTGGACTCCTAAGACCAGAGTGTCCAGGAATTTTAATAAGAGGATTACAAGTTACAATTTTTTTCCCAATAAGTTAAAAAGTTATGCTACCAGAAAATGGAAAAAGAACATCTGAAAGAGTTGACAAAAAAGCCTATGTTACAATATGGCAACGTTGCAGGGTGTTACATGTAGTGATTAAAATTCCAAAACTGTTCACCTTGCACATGAAGACAATGATCTTAAACACACAGCCAAGACAACACAGGAGTTGCTTAGGGACAACTCTTTGAATGTCCTTGAGTGGCCCAGCAAGAGCCCTGACTTGAACCCAATCTCTGAACATCTCTGATGAGATCTGAAAATAGCTGTCCACTGATGGTCCCCATCCAACCTAACAGAGCTTGAGAGGATCTGTTGAGAAGAATGGAAGATAGTCTCCAAATCCAGGTGTGGAAACCTTGTGGCATCATCCCCAAGAAGACTCGAGTCTGTAATCTCTGCCAAAGGGGCTTCAACTAAATCCTGAGTAAAGGGTCTGAATACTTATGTCAATGCAAGATTTTTTTCCTTTTTAATAAATTAGTAAAGATTTATAATATTCTGTTTTCCCTTTCTCATTATAGGGAAGTGCAGAATGACGGGGAAAGACTTGGGGTTATTTTTTTTAATGTTATCACAAGGCAGCAACATAACAAAATAGTGAAGTGAAAAGGCCTGTCCAAAGACTTTCTGAATGCACTGTATAATCTATCATATTAATCCACAGAATGGGAACTCCCCCCCCCCCCCCCCCAACCCAAAAATTGTTCTATATTAATGACATAAAAAATCCTGGTATATTATGAGATGAGGAGCTTTTGATGTCCAGCTTTAAAAAAAAATAAAAAAATCGTTATTCACAACACCACAGTTTGTGTCAATGCTGGCCGTCTAATGCCACTCATTTTGAGAAATATCTTGGGCCAAGATGAACTGTAAGGAAAGACACACCCATATGGCAAATAGAATAAATCCATGGATCAATGTACCCTCTCCAGAATCTAGCACCCAGAACCTGTAATATTTTTACATGAAAGAAATTCATGCAGGCCCCTCTTGAACTTCTACAATGAGTCAACTACTTCCTGTGGCAGAGATTTCCATAGTCTCACTGCTCTTACAGTAGAGAATCCACGTCCATTTTACTTTCTTTTAAAAACAGAGAATGTCTTCCTCTCATGGTCAGGCCTCTTTCACACGAGCATATTCAAATTCGTCAGTATTCTGGCTCTGGATTATTCACGGATTCCTGACTAGTGATGGACGAACATCGGCCGGGACGAATGGCGAACGTGAACGCGTGTTCGCAATCAAATGTTCGCAAACTTTGCGTTCGTGGCAGGCCCCATTCACTGTAATGACAGGCGAACCTGAAAAACCTTCAGATCATATTTGCAGCCAGAAAACACTTACTAGAAGTGCACAAATAGTCCCACAACATGGACAGTGATATACCAGTGTCACCGCCACTTCTGTGAGAAGGTCTGACAGACGTCCTTCTCTACCTCTTGCATGATGTTCTTTGTTTTGGTTTCACTTTCTCATCTCATTTTTTCTTCTCCCAGGTGTCACCTATTTAGACTAATCCTCTTTCATTTATATTCCCTCCCATACTGCCTCACTTTGCGGTTTATACTACTTCCTGGATGCTACTGCTTGTTCAGATCCTTTCATGTATTGTGTTTCCTTGCGTTCTTGATTCTAGGTGACCCTGACTCCCTCCGTATGAAGTGCAGGGAGCCGGTGGTCGTGTCCCCTCACTATTATAGGGTTTTCAGGTGTCACACAGTCTAGGTACGGGGGCATACAATCGTCTACCTTTGAGACCATTGTATGTGCTTAGCAGTCAGGGTGAGCTGTTAGGGTTTTATAGGGGTCACCTATATGCTCCTTAGTTTGGGATCAAGCCAGTCGGACGTTTATTCATAACTTCCAGCTATCTGCAACATCATCCGTGACATTATAAACCGCCATTACCGTCTTAAGCATGGATCCGGTTTTAGCCTTGATTGACCGCATGCAGGGTCTTTCACTGGAGGTCGCAGAGCTCCGTAAAACTGTGTCTCAGTTTCAGGTGACCGGTTCTGCTTGTGTTCATGGAGTTTGTTCCGAGCCTAAGATCTCGCTTCCGGATACGTTCTCCGGGGGTAGGGAGAATTTTGTTCGCTTTAGAGAGGCTTGCAAACTCCATTTTCGCCTACTTCCCCATTCCTCTGGTGATGAGGAGCAGAGGGTGGGGATCATCATCTCGCTGCTCAGAGATAACGCTCAGTCTTGGGCCTTTTCGCTGCCGGTGGGGGCACGGCCCTCCGATCGGTGGATTAATTTTTTGTAGCCATGGGGCAGATATATGATGACCTGGATCGTATTGCTCTGGCTGAATCTAAACTGCGTCTTTTATGCCAGGGTAAACAGTCCGCAGAGATATATTGTTCTGATTTTCGGAGATGGGCAGCTGATACTGGTTGGAACGATGCTGCACTCTGAAGTCAATTTTGCCATGGTCTTTCGGAGGGATTGAAAGATTGCATTTGCTTTTCATAAGAGACCTGCCTCATTGGAGTCTGCCATGTATCTAGCTGTTCATATTGACAGGCGTCTTAGAGAGAGAGGAGAGACCACTCCTTCCTGTCATATTCAGCCCAAGGACAGTGGGGCTGTCTCATTCAGAACACAGGGGTCTCAGTCTCTCTCAATCCCCTCTGAGGAGGAGGCCATGCAGCTGAGTTTGCTTGCCTCTGATAGTAGAGGATTCAGCTCTCAGAGGAGGGGTTGTTTCTGTTGTAGGGGTATAAATCATTTGGCTAATGTTTGCCCCTCTAGGAGATTCATGGAGTTTTCTGAGGGTAATAAAAAAGAGACAAAAAGAAAAAAAAACTCTAAAAACTTTCCATTTGCTACTATTGGTAAGGTTGATGCGGAAGTTAAAGGTTTGCCGTTTGCTTGTTGTTCCCGTTTTCTCCTGCCTGCCAGGGTGGCGCTAGACAGCAAGAACATTGTTTGTGAGATTTTTGTAGATAGTGGAGCAGCTGTCAATCTCATTGATAATCAATTTGCTATAACGCATGGTTTCCAGGTATGCACTTTGGAAAAGGATATACCTGTTTTTGCTAGTGATTCTGCTCCACTTTCTCAAAGATCGTTAAAGGGCATAGTTCACAATATCTGTTTGACTGTGGGTGATGCTCATGTTGAGGATATGTCATGTTTCGTCTTAAGCGGATTACCTACTCCTCTAGTGTTGGGGCTACCCTGGCTCACTAAACATAACCCCACCATTGATTGGCAAGCAAGGCAAATAAATGGTTGGAGTGACTTTTGCAGAGAGAATTGCCTCACGGCGTCTCTTTCAGAGGTTTCTACCAAGACTGTACCATCTTTTCTCTCTGAATTTTCGGATGTGTTTTCCGAGAGTGGTGTCCAGGAGTTGCCCCCTCGCCGGGAGTACGATTGCCCTATTAATCTCATCCCAGGCGCCAAGCTGCCAAAATCACGTTTATACAATCTCTCCCAACCTGAAAGAGTCGCTATGCGTACTTATATCTCTGAGAGCCTGAGAAAGGGACACATCCGACCCTTGAAGTCACCTGTTGCCGCTGGGATTTTTTTTGTTAAGAAAAAAGATGGTTCTTTAAGACCTTGTCTGGATTTCAGGGAGCTGAACCGTATCACAATTCGTGACCCTTATCCACTTCCTCTGATCCCGGACCTGTTTAACCAGATTGTTGGGGCTAAAGTTTTTTCTAAGTTGGATTTAAGAGGGGCATACAACCTAGTCAGGGTCAGGAAAGGGGACGAATGGAAGACGGCCTTCAATACCCCTGAGGGTCATTTCGAGAATTTGGTTATGCCCTTTGGTTTGATGAATGCTCCGGCCGTCTTCCAACATTTTGTGAACAGCATTTTTTATCATTTAATGGGGAAATTTGTACTGGTGTATCTAGATGACATTTTGATTTTTTCTCCTGATTTCAAAACTCATAAGGGACCACCTACGTCAGGTCTTGATCATTCTGCGGGAGAATAAATTGTACGCTAAACTGGAAAAATGTGTGTTTGCGGTTCCAGAGATTCAATTTCTTGGTTTTCTTCTCTCCGCTTCCGGTTTTCGCATGGACCCTGAGAAGGTCCGTGCTGTGCTTGATTGGGAGCTTCCTGAGAATCAGAAGGCGCTAATGCGGTTTTTGGGTTTGCCAATTATTACAGAAAGTTCATTTTGAATTATTCCTCTGTTGTTAAGCCACTCACTGATATGACTAAAAAGGGGGTAGATTTTTCCTCCTGGTCGGTAGATGCCCTTAAGGCCTTTTATAGTATTAAAGAGAGTTTTGCTTCCGCTCCCATTTTGGTACAACCTGATGTCTCTCTACCTTTTATTGTTGAGGTGGACGCTTCTGAGGTGGGTGTGGGTGCGGTCTTATCTCAGGGTCCCTCTCCTGCCAAATGGCGACCGTGTGCCTTTTTCTCAAGGAAACACTCCTCTGCAGAGAGAAATTACGATGTGGGAGATGTTGGCCATCAAATTAGCTTTTGAGGAATGGCGCCATTGGTTAGAGGGAGCCAGACACCCTATTACCGTGTTTACCGACCATAAGAATCTGGCCTACTTGGAATCAGCCAAGCGTCTGAACCCGAGACAGGCCAGATGGTCTTTGTTCTTTTCTAGGTTTAATTTTGTTGTCACGTTCCGCCCTGGGGTTAAAAATGTGAAGGCGGATGCCCTGTCACGTTGTTTTCCGGGAGGGGGGAACTTTGAAGACCCGGGTCCCATTTTGGCTGAAGGGGTGGTCGCCTCTGCTCTTTATCCTGATTTGGAGGCAGAGGTTCAGGCAGCCCAGGCAGAGGCTCCTGATCTTTGTCCTCCTGGGAGGTTGTTTGTGCCTCTCGCTTTACGACACAAGGTTTTTAAGTAGCACCACGATTACTGTCCTTGCTGGGCACCCGGGAAGTAGAGCCACAGTAGATCTCATTGCTCGGAGATTCTGGTGGCCGGCTCTTCGTAAGACGGTTGAGGGTTTTGTGGCAGCCTGCGAGACCTGCGCTCGTGCCAAGGTCCCTCATTCACGGCCATCGGGTTCTCTCCTCCCGTTACCCATTCCTTCCTGTCCTTGGACGCATCTGTCCATGGACTTCATTACGGACCTGCCTCTGGTGGTCTTCATTACGGACCTGTGATTCTGGTGGTAGTGGACCGTTTTAGCAAAATGGCGCATTTCATTCCCTTTCCTGGGTTACCCAATGCTAAGACGTTGGCGCAAGCGTTTGTTGATCACATTGTTAAATTTCATGGCATTCCTTCAGACATTGTTTCTGATAGGGGCACGCAATTTGTTTCCAGATTCTGGAAGGCCTTCTGTTCCCGCTTGGGGATTCAGTTGTCATTTTCTTCTGCTTTTCATCCGCTGTCGAATGGTCAGACCGAACGCGTCAATCAGAATCTGGAGACATATCTGCGCTGTTTTGTGGCGGAGAATCAGGAGGATTGGTATTCTTTTTTGTCCCTTGCTGAGTTTGCTTTAAATAACCGTCGCCAGGAGTCCTCTGATAAGTCACCATTTTTTGGTGCATATGGGTTTTATCCACAGTTTGGGACATTCTCTGGAGAGGAGTCTTCTGGTTTACCTAATGAGGAGAGATTTTCCTCGTCTTTGTCATTTATTTGGCAAAAGATTCAGGGTAATCTGAAGAGGATGAGTGAGAGATATAAGCGTGTGGCGGATAAGAGACATGTGTGCCTGGTCCGGACCTGAATGTGGGTGATCTGGTGTGGTTGTCTACAAAGAATATCAAACTGAAGGTTCCCTCCTGGAAGTTGGGTCCTAAGTTTATTGGGCCTTACAAGATCTTGTTCGTCATCAATCCCGTTGCCTTCCGTCTTGATCTTCCTCAGACTTGGAAGATCCATAATGTTTTTCACAGGTCCCTAATAAAACCTTATGTCCAACCCACTGTACCCTCCTCTTTGCCTCCTCCTCTGATTTTTGTTGATGGTAATCTTGAATTCCAGGTCTCTAGGATTGTGGATTCTCGCATTGTCCGCGGTTCTCTCCAGTACCTTGTTCATTGGGAGGGTTATGGTCCTGAGGAGAGGTGTGGGTCCCAGTGCCGGACATTAAGGCCACTCGTCTTATCAAGGCTTTCCATAGGTCTCATTCTGAGAAGGTGGGTTCTGAGTGTCCGGAGTCCACCCGTAGAGGGAGGGGTACTGTCACCGCCACTTCTGTGAGAAGGTCTGACAGACGTCCTTCTCTACCTCTTGCATGATGTTCTTTGTTTTGGTTTCACTTTCTCATCTCATTTTCTTCTCCCAGGTGTCACCTATTTAGACTAATCCTCTTTCCTTTATATTCCCTCCCATACTGCCTCACTTTGCGGTTTATACTACTTCCTGAATTGAAGTGTTCACTGCTGGAGGCTTCTGCTACTGCTTGTTCAGATAAGTCCTTTCATATATTGTGTTTCCTTGCTGTCTTGATTCTAGGTGACCCTGACTCCCTCCGTATGAAGTGCAGGGAGCCGGAGGTCGTGTCCCCTCACTATTATAGGGTTTTTAGGTGTCACACAGTCTAGGTATGGGGGCATACAATCGTCTACCTTTGAGACCCTTGTATGTGCTTAGCAGTCAGGGTGAGCTCTTAGGGTTTTATAGGCGTCACCTATATGCTCCTTAGTTTGGGATCAAGCCAGTCAGACGTTTATTCATAATTTCCAGCTATCTGCAACATCATCCGTGACAACCAGAGGGGGATCACTGGCAAAAAATTTCACAAAAATATGTATTTCAGGGGCCATTTTTATGTATCTTAAAGGAAAACTCTCAAAAATGTGCCCTGCTGGAGCCTAGAATTTTTTTATTTCCTATCTGTTTTATGTATACAAATGTGCAGCACTCCATGTTTTTGTATCCTGCAGAGTCCATTAAAAAATGCATACATTAGCGTACATTTTTTTTCTACCATGGAATTGTATGGTGAACAGACGCCACTGTACGGCATCAGTTTGAGGCATCTGTTAACGCATAAATTTTTAGTATGCATTAAATGGGTGGCAAAAATAGGATGTGAACCCAGCCTTAGTGTCAGAATAAGCACCAGTACACAGCGGAGCAGCGTGGCGGAGAGGGGAGACCGCCATGTACTGACAGAGCGCTAACTGTTCCTGGTGGTCAGGGATGAGGACTGTGTTTCCCAAGGATCATTTTCTATTGGGAAATACAGGATACAGTATAAAACACTAGAATCTATATAATATAAAGATATTAGGCCTAGCCCCGAATAATAATACAATTAGGTGGTCATTTATTATATACTAATACGTCTATGTTAGGTATATTTCTGACACAGATTGTGGCGCAAAGGTCCTTAGTACCGCAATCTGCAAATTTTTCCCACTCATGCCAGGTTTAAAAAAGGATGACGTGGGCAGGGAAAGGGACACAGCTATGGCCATCCAGTTATTGGATACCATCGCCATACATTGACTAGATAACACCTCTGTACAGTGACCAGATAACACCGCCATACCGTGACCGGATAAAAGGGTATAAGAGGTCACAGTACAGGGAATGACCAGGGGCACTGCACAGGGTGTGGTAAGAGGGCACAATGCAGGGTATAAGGGGGCACAGTACGAGGTGAGGGGCACAGTACGGGGTGGGGGGCACAGTCACATGACCCTGTGACATTAGAAGGTCCTTATGGTGAATGCGGTTCATACACCACCATAATAAGAGGCAGAGGAGTGAGACAAGGGTGTGATTCTGTGACTAGAGATAAAAAATGTAACTGTCGGCCAGTACAGGCCCCAAAAATTTGGCAATAGGCATTCACCTGACAGCAAAGAACTTTGGATTCTGTAGCTGGAGGTACATTAGGCGGCCACAGGATAAATATGGAACTGTCGGCAAGTACAGGCCCCAAAAATTAGGCAATAGGCGTTCACCTGACAGCAAAGAACTTTGGATTCTGTGGCTGGAGGTACATTAGGCGGTCACAGAATAAAAATGTAACTGTCGGCCAGTACAGGCCCCAAAAATTAGGCAATACGCATTCCCCTGACAGCAAAGAGCTTTGAATTTTGTGGCTGGAAGTACATTAGGCAGTCACAGGATAAATATGTAACTGTCGGCCAGTACAGGCCCCAAAAATTAGCCAATAGGCATTCACCTGACAGCACAGACTTTTGAATTCTTTGGCTGGAGGTACATTAGGCGGTCACAGGATAAATATGTAACTGTCGGCCAGTACAGGCCCCAAAAATTAGGCATTCACCTGACATAAAAGGCGTTTATGCCGCTGTATATATACATAAGGCAAGGACCATTCTTTGTTCTAGGTGGTGGCGGATATGTGTGGGCTGGCATGAGGAAATTCAATTACACATGGTCATCACAGGTGTTGAATTCCAAGATCCATGCCTCATTCATTTTTAGAATTGTGAGGTAGTCCGCACTGTCGTGAGCTAGGCGAGTGCGCTTATCGGTCATGATCCACCCTGGTGCGCTGAACTCATTTCGGACAGGACACTCGACGAGGGGCAAGCCAAGAGTTCCATGGCAAATTGTGCCATGTCTGGGCACAGGTCAAGCCTGCACACCCAGTAATCAAGGGGTTCCTCGCTTCTCAGAGCGTCTACTTCAGCTGTTAACCCGATGTAGTCGGACACTCGTCGGTCTAGGCATTCCCTGAGGCTGGAATCGTAAGGCAGCTGTCGATGGGTTGGCTGCAAGAAGGATCTCATACTCGAAGTGACCAACACATCTTCAAACCGCCCTCTTTTTGCAGGCACGGTAGGATTGGTACCGGCACCTGTTTCTCTGTGGGTGGAAATTCCTCTGCCAGTGCCCGCAACAGCAGAATGCAGCATCTATCGCAGCAAGGCCTGGAAATGCTGCATTCTGACAGCCCTCTGTGATGTTGGTAACATGTCCGCCATTTTGTGTTTGTACCGGGGGTCTATGTACGTTGCCACCCAGTACAGGTCCTTAAACTTTATGCTTTTTATACGGGGGGTCCCTCTTCAAACACTAAAGGATGAAAGCCCCCATTTGCACTAAATTGGAAGCAGTGGAGTGCCCTGGCTCCTGCTCATTGCCCAGGAGAATGTCATCCTCGGTCTCCTCCCCCCAGCCCCGGACAACACCAGGGATCTCTGAAAAGTTTAAAGCCTGCTCTTCTTGCTCCTCCTCCTCCAGCCACCATCCTCCTCTGACTCCTCTTCAGACTCCTGCTGACTTGTCTCAGATGGAGTAGCCTCCCAGGGAATTAATTCAGCATTGCGACTTCCTCATCTTCCTGCTCCTCGATGGCTTGATCAATGACATGACGCAATGTACGCTCCAGAGAGAAGGCATAAGGTACAATGTCACTGATGGTGCCCTGGCTGCGACTGACCAGTTTGGTGATCTCATCAAATGGCCGCAGAAGTCTGCATGCATTGCGCATGAGCAGCCACTGGCGCGGTGAAAAGAAACCAAGCTCCCCAGAACCTGTCCTGCCACAGAGTTCATACAGGTAGTCGTTAACGGCACGTTTCGGCACGTTTCTGCTGGAGCAGCCTATCAAGCATATACAAGGTGGAGTTCCAGCATGTCGGGCAGTCACAAATCAGACGTCTGATGGGCAAGTGGTGTCGCCACTGAACGTCAGCAAGGCGAGCCATGGCCGTGTAAAATGGCCAGATATTTTCCTGGCCTGCCGCAAGACGTCCTGGACCCGGGGTATTTGGCAATAAATCGCTGCACGACTGCCGCACCTGCCTGACCCCTACCACCTCTGCGGAATGGCCTGCCTCTTTCTCTGCCTGTCATTTTCAAAATGACCCTGTGCCAAAGTCCCTAGAGAAGAGCAGTATTTGTGGAAGTTATTAGTTGAAGCTGGTGTATCACCCTCAAGCAGTAATTTTGTGGATGCAGGTATATGGAAAACCTCAATCACTATTTTATGGAAGCTGATTTATGGCAAGCCTCAATCAGTTGTTAGTTGAAGCTGGTATATCACCCTCAAGCAGTAATTTTGTAGACGCAGGTATATGGAAAACCTCAGTTACCATTTTGTGGAAGCTGATAGATCGCAGCCCTCAATCAGTATTTTCTGGAAGCATACAAATCCACTATAATATACTTTCTATGTTAGAAACTACATTATAAGTATATCACGCCCCTCTGTGTATCACACCTATCGATAGCACAGCGTTACCAGTCCTTAAAAGGACTTTTGTGGCCCAATTAGCTAGCGTTTGGTGTCCCTAAGTTCCTAACAGCCTGTCCCTGCTCCAAAATGCAACCTCTCCCTACACTGGAAAAACACATAAAGTACAATGGCTGCCAGATCGGGTTCTGTTATAGGGTTGGGGGTGTGTCCATGTGCTGAAACGTCTCAATTGGCTGTCCTGTCCCACCTGATGGATGTGTTATGGGTCAAAGTTCGTCTCAATGCAATAGAATATGGCGCGGACATCGCCATATGTTCGCATGTTCGGCGGATCGGGAACGCGCAAAGTTCGCCGCGAACCGACTGCCGGGCGAACCGCAAGTCCATCACTATTCCTGACGATATACCACCAGTATTGTCATTAGTATTTGTTCAGGATTTGATCAGGATTTACATGCGTATTCTTTCCTCCTTGCATTTTTGATGCACTCCCATAGACTGTAATGTGCGTATAAACAAATACACAACTCAGACATACTGAGAATTTCAAATTCTGACTTAATTATACTGTAGACTTAATTATACTGTACATCCATGTGAATAGCCCTATTCATTAAAGGGGTTATCCAAAGTATAAAACATGCCCCCCAATTCCTGGGCCCCTTATATAGATTGTACTTGTCCCCGCTCCTTAGCACCCACATCGCTCCTGATTCCCGCACGGTGGACACTGCATCTCTCCGTTGCGTGGATCAAAACATCTGGCGATGGGGGAAGCAGCCAATAGCAGGCTGCGACAGGGGCAAGCCTCCTTAGTGTTACCCGCGATGCTAGGGGTGCTCGTCCCCGTCGCGGCCTGCAATTGGCTGCTCCCCCCGTCGCCGGATATTTTGATCCACATGATGGGGAGATACAGCAGCGGCCATGCGGGGATCAAGAGCAACGTGGGTGTCGGGCAGCAGAGTAAAAATAACCTGTATGAGGAGCCCGGGCATTGGGGGGGCATGTTTTATACTTGGATAACCCCTTTAACATTAGCAGCGGATTCTGGTACATAAAACCTGGGCCTTATACAGATTGCAAATGCGCTTATGTGAAAGAGGCCTTACAGGTCTAGATATAAAAAAAAACTCTGTACTGTCCATTCATATATTTTAAATTGTAATTTGAACTACTCTAAGCCTTCTTTTTCCCTGAATAACCCCAAATTGGATAACCTGTCTTGGTCCTGCAATCCACCCATTTGCTACATTAGTGATGTGTCTATCAGAGATCTATAACAGTAGATGGTCAAAATCAAAAGTAGAATATGGGAATTTTAGGAATAAAAATACATGGGAATTTTTTTTTACAATCACTTGAAATATACTTTAAAGAATACCTGTCAGCAGGATTGACCCCATACTGCCTGGTTGGGTTCAGTGGTGTAACAAAAAATGACTGGGCATCCCCAATTTTTTTTTGAAAGGGCCCCCCTCCCCCCAGCAACTTTTTCGCAACTCCTGACTCCTGTGCATCCACTTCTCCTGTAGCTAGTCAAGATTGTGCTCTCAGACGAGGCCCGGCAGCCGATCCGTCCGTTTCCTACAGTGTCTCTGTATATGATGTCATTGTATAATACTGTTGAGGGAGCCCTGACAATAAAATCTTTTTGTCCTCCTCTTGGGTGGGCCCCTTGTGAGTTCAGGCCCCAAGCAGTTGCTTCCCCTGCTTCCCCTATAGCTACGCCCCTGGTTGGGTGGATCTTGTTGATTCAAATTATACTTGTCTTGTAGAGATTGGTTGCAGACCTTTATTCTTCATGCAAATTAGGGCTTCAATGCACAGAAGGGCGGGACTTAACCTCTCAGTGCACCTCAGCTCCTGAACCAGCTGATCGGTGGTATTATCGGCTGACAGGCACCCACTGATCTGATGTCGATGACCTACGACCTAACGTAGGTTTTACAATGACTTTACTACAGTTTTGTGGGTCCTTCCATGAATGCATAATCCTTCTACATCTAGATCTTTGCAATTTTCTTTGGAAAGTTCTTTAGTGGGAAAGAGTTAAACAGCCTTGACACGATTATCCAAATCCCAGTTGGTTTCATATCGCACATCAAGCGCAGCAACCTGTGGATATTGCTGTGTTGAAAGTCGGATGTAATTGTTCTTTTGAACAAGCGATATGTCAGCGAGAACTTCCTATGAGTTTATTTTTTCCTCTGGAGCAGCGAGATCCATGTTTAGTGATAGGAAAGGCTTAATAAAACCAGAAATTTTTTCATACAAAAATGTCATTTTATTCTAGGTTCATTTCCACAGATTTAAGTTTGTAAGAGCCAGATACGGAAACTAATAGGTGTTGAGCCTCAAATGCCTGGTGAAAGTACGCCTAAGGTTTTGATGATCATCCCTGTTTTGTACTGGGTTAGGGTCCATTCACACGTCCGTCGTTCTGGGTCCGCACTCATTCTGTACGGACCCATTCACTTCACACACTATGTGCTGTCCGCATCTGCACTTCCGTTTTGCGGCCCCGCAAAAATGATAGAGCATGCCCTATTCTTGTCTGCAGCCATGGGCAAGAATAGGCATTTCTATCATAGTGCCGGCCATGTGCGGTCCACAAAATGCGGAACGCACATGGCCGGTGTCCGTGTTTTGCGGATCAGCAATTTGCGTGAATGGACCCTTATTTCTATATAACAGTATATGCAATATATGTCCAACTTTAGGATAATTTCACACAAGCAAGTTTTCCCACCTGATGCGATGTGTGTAGAGAAAGCATAGCTTCCGGACTGAGTCTTGACCCATTCACTTCAATGGGTCTGTGCACATGAGCAACGTTTTTCACGCATCATTTCAGCGTTCATGAAAAATCGCAGCGTGTTCTATATTGTGCTTTTTTCATGCAGTTCTGGTTCCATAGAAATGATTGGTTCTTGCATAAAATTTAGAAATCGTCTGGATGCAATGTGTTTTTCACTGATGGTCGCTAGAAGATGTTATTCTTCAACTTTTCTTCATGCACATGAAAAACGCATACAATCTGGATGGAAAAAACGCTCACGCTGAACACAATCACAGACAAAACAAATTGCAAAACCATCATTTTTCCCTTAAAGGGGTTATCAAAGACAATAAAAATGTCCTCCATACGCCTGGGCCCCTCACAATGAATTTACTTTCCTGGCTCCCTGCGCCACTCCTGGTCCCTGCTCAGCCGCTGCTGCTTCTCCCCGTGCATGGATGAAAACATTCGGCGTTGGGAGGGAGCAGCCAATGGCAGGCGGGGACGGGGACAAGCTTCCCTAGCAGAGGGAGCCTAGGAAGGTATAAAATAGGCATTCTGCATTAGTTTTACTATCAAGAACGGGCTGATGTTTTTCACGCCTTAAATCCGCTTCCCATGAGCGTTGGTCCTATTCATCATCTTTGATTTTAGTAACAATGCAGTACCCCTGGAGAGTCTGGAGTAAGTACATACATACATGTGGTACATACTGATAGATATGCACTAAAGTAGTAATAAAGGGGGGATTACTGTAATGCTAGTGGACTGTTTCCGTTGCTGTTCTGCTTTCCCAGGCAGGCGCAAGCATCGCGCCATTTTTCCTGTGCATGTTGGGACTAGAGCTCAGTGAACTTCTCTGCAGTGCTGCTAGAGGTAATCCCTCCCCTTGCCTTCTGTCCAGCTGCTGGGTAAGGTGCAGATCAGCCTTCCTATTCAGCTGGGCTGGTTGCTCCACCTCATTGCCTGAGCTTTTGGTATTCTAGTGTTTGATAGTCCTAGTGAAGGTGTGCTTTTTCTGTCTGTCAGCCTGTGTACAAACCCTGCCTGTTTCTTGACTCTGATTGTTCGCTGCCTGCCCTGACTTTGGATTGCTTTCTTGCATACATATGAACTCTGCCTGCCCTGATCTCGGATTGCTTTCTCGTATATGCACGTACTCAGCCTGTGGACCTTGGATTGTGTTAAGACTATGAATATTGCCTGACTCCTCGGTGCCTTGTACTGGTGTCTCTGATCTTCATGGTTCAGCTGCCAACTACACCGGGACTACTCCAGGAGGTAGCAGCCTGGTTAGTTCCCTACAGCAAAGTCCAGATCCCTGTACAGGGGCCGCAAGGTGAATACCAGGGAACCACCAGGACAATGCCCTTAGTTTTAGCTCAAAGCCAAACCAGTTAGTTAGCACAGTGGGTCCACACTCACAGTCTGTTACAATTATAGGATTTCTCCAGATGTGGTTCCAGAAATTGTGGTCCAATAATGGTGAAAAATATAGGTAATGTAGAAAGGCACAAGGGTCCGTCATTGATGGAAGGTATGTGTCACCGAGGTTCCTGGCCTCAGTGAAGTAAGAGCCGGTATTTTCAGATGTCAGCAGCAGCTAATGCTGATTGACACTTTGCTATATTAGTATGGCCGTATAGCTGATCCGGGACGGCTTTTACTGGGAGTAGCCTTCCAGGCCGGGTCTTGACTGGCCTATAAAAACCCAGCCAGCAGTGTCAGCTGTGAGTGGATTACTCCTCTCTGACAGTGGAGCTCTGTCAGTCTCTGTGTTGGGACCTGGGAGTTTGGGCCTGGATTAAGGCCTGCTACCTTGTTGGTGAAAGCAGGTGGATTCGACTTGTCCAAGGACTTCTTCTTTGCCGCATGGTGTGAACGAACACCAGAATCACAAGGTGACTGTTTTCCTTGAAGCTGACTTTTAGTTTGGCCATTTACTTAATGTGTGAAGGAAGAAATGCAAATGAGCTCTTAACCAGCTTTGCCTCTAATGCCACCAGATGTAAGGCAGCTATCCTATAAGTCAATATTCAGCTCTTAAAATAAGCCTTGAGACATGACTTGGATATTAAATAAGCCAGCATCTCATCTGCAGACAGCTGTTTCGGGGTGATTGCCCCTCATCAGTTCAGAGCAGAGAGTACTGGCATAACTGGGTAGGAGGCCTGTGTCTGAGCAAGGGGGGAACTAACTCTCCTTAGGGAGAGAGCACCTTAATCAGTGTGAGGAGACTTATAGGCCATACATGCTCCTCTGGAATTCTGGGAGGGAAGAAATGCAAATGAGCTCTCGAGGCAATCACCCCGAAACAGCTGTCTGCAGATAAGGTGCTGGCTTATTTAATATCCAAGTCATGTCTCAAGGCTTATTTTAAGAGCTGAATAATGACTTATAGGATAGCTGCTTTACATCTGGTGGCTTTAGAGGCAAAACTGGTTAAGTGCTCATTTGCATTTCTTCCCTCCTAGAATTCCAGAGGAGCATGTATGGCCTATAAGTCTCCTCACACTGATTAAGGTGCTCTCTCCCTAAGGAGAGTTAGTTCCCCCCTTGCTTAATGTGTGAACAAACACTGAACTGTTTAATTCAAAGACTTTGTTGTTGTTGCCTCTATACTGCGTCCGCTAACCTGCCTACCAGAGCGAATCCCCACAGTAAACAAAACTTTTATTTGTCTGACTTGACCAATGTTATTAAAATATAATAACATTTAATTGGCCGTCCACTGGATAGATCATCAATATCAGATCAGCGGGAGTCTTACACCCCGCACCTGCACCAACCAGCTGTTTCCAAGTAGCTCCAGAGCCAAGCCAAAGTAGATGGAATTTTTTAGATTGGATGTCTTGGCTATGAAGGTCAGATGAGATTTAATGTCTGTGTGGTGGCTAATAATTGGTGTAACAACAAGATATGGTGGAAATGGATATGTGTATGGCATAGTGTTTTAGATATTACTTAAGGTAATATAGCTCATACCAGAGTTATGCCAAGAACAGCATTTATCACTTATCCACAGGATAAAACAGGTGATAAATGTTTAAAGTACTTTCACACTAGCGTTATTCTTTTCCGGCATAGAGTTCAGTCAAAGGGGCTCTATACCGGAAAAGAACTGATCAGGCATATCCCCATGCATTCTGAATGGAGAGTAATCCGTTCAGGATGTCTTCCGTTCAGTCTTTTCTTATCTCTGGCAAAAAAAACCTGAAGACTTGCCTGAATGCCGGATCCGGCATTTTTTCCCATAGGAATGTATTAGTGCCGGATCTGGCATTCAGAATACCGGAATGCCGGATCCGTCCTTCCGGTGTGCGCATGCACAGACCGAAAAAAAGATGAAAAAAATAAATGCCGGATCCGTTTTGCTGGATGACACCGGAAAGATGGATCCAGCATTTCAATGCATTTTTTTGACTGATCAGGCATTTTTAAGACTGATCAGGATCCTAATCAGTCTTACTAATGCCATCAGTTGGCATACGTTTTGCCGTATCCGGCACGCAGTTCTGGCGACAGAACTGCTTGCCGGATCTCTCTGCTGCAAGTGTGAAAGTAGCCTTAGTTGCTGTGGAATCTGACCGGTTGGGTCCCCGTTGGTATTGCCCTTGAGCCCCCTGTCCGAATAAAATGGTAGTGCAAGTCAGTCCACTGTTCCTTTTATGGGACTGATGGAGCACCGTACACATCAGGCTATAAAAGTGAATTAAGTGGTAGACCCATATACACTATATCAAGCCATTGGGATAGGAGGATCAGGGACCCTTGTTCTCGGTATCAATAGGCAGGGCCGGATTAAGAGCATCATGGGCCTGGTGCTGAGGATTTTGCTGGGCCTTTTTATGGAACTGCACTCAGTGTCTTAATTCCATATACAGTTGCAAGAAAAAGTATGTGAACCCTTTGGAATGATATGGATTTCTGCACAAATTTGTCATAAAATGTGATCTGATCTTCATCTAAGTCACAACAATAGACAATCACAGTCTGCTTAAACTAATAACACACAAATAATTAAATGTTACCATGTTTTTATTGAACACACCACGTAAACATTCACAGTGCAGGTGGAAAAAGTATGTGAACCCTTGGATTTAATAACTGGTTGAACCTCCTTCGGCAGCAATAACTTCAACGAAACGTTTCCTGTAGTTGCAGATCAGAAGTGCACAACGGTCAGGAGTAATTCTTGACCATTCCTCTTTACAGAACTGTTTCAGTTCAGCAATATTCTTGGGATGTCTGGTGTGAATCACTTTCTTGAGAAATGCCACAGCATCTCAATCGGGTTGAGGTCAGGACTCTGACTGGGCCACTCCAGAAGGCGTATTTTCTTCTGTTTAAGCCATTCTGTTGTTGATTTACTTCTATGCTTTGGGTCGTTGTCCTGTTGCAACACCCATCTTCTGTTGAGCTTCAGCTGGTGGACAGATGGCCTTAAGTTCTCCTGCAAAATGTCTTGATAAACTTAGGAATGAATTTTTCCTTCGATGATAGCAATCCGTCCAGGCCCTGACGCAGCAAAGCAGCCCCAAACCATGATGCCCCCACCACCATACTTCACAGTTGGGATGAGGTTTTGATGTTGGTGTGCTGTGCCTCTTTTTCTCCACACATAGTGTTGTGTGTTTCTTCCAAACAACTCAACTTTGGTTTCATCTGTCCACAGAATATTTTGCCAGTACTGCTGTGGAACATCCAGGTGCTCTTGTGCAAACTGTAAACGGGCAGCAATGTTTTTTTTTGGACAGCAGTGGCTTCCTCTGTGGTATCCTCCCATGAAATCCATTCTTGTTTAGTGTTTTACGTATCGTAGATTCGCTAACAGGGATGTTAGCATATGCCAGAGACTTTTGTAAGTCTTTAGCTGACACTCTAGGATTCTTCATCACCTCATTGATCAGTCTGCGCTGTGCTCTTGCAGATATCTTTACAGGACGGCCACTCCTAGGGAGAGTAGCAGCAGTGCTGAACTTTCTCCATTTATAGACAATTTGTCTTACAGTGGACTGATGAACAGCAAGGCTTTTGGAGATACTTTTATAACCCTTTCCAGCTTTATGCAAGTCAGCGATTCTTAATTGTAGGTCTTCTGAGAGCTCTTTTGTGCGAGGCATCATTCACATCAGGCAACGCTTCTTGTGAAAAGCAAACCCAGAACTGGTGTGTGTTTTTTATAGGGCAGGGCAGCTGTAACCAACACCTCCAATCTTATCTCATTGATTGGACTCCAATTGGCTGACACCTCACTCCAATTAGCTCTTGGAGATGTCATTAGTCTAGGGGTTCACATACTTTTTCCACCTGCACTGTGAATGTTTACATGGTGTGTTCAATAAAAACATGGTAACATTTAATTCTTTGTGTGTTATTAGTTTAAGCAGACTGTGATTGTCTATTGTTGTCACTTAGATTAAGATCAGATCACATTTTATGACCAATTTGTGCAGAAATCCATATAATTCCAAAGGGTTCATATACTTTTTCTTGCAACTGTATATTTTATCGATACCATTAAAGTATTTTGTTCCTGCAACTACCCCTTCATTTGGCTTCTATCTTGGCAACATGGAGGGGGACCACAGGAGGGGGACCCTGAGGGTGGGGGCACCCTCAGGGCACTATAGTGTCAGGAAAACCGCTTTGTTTTCCTGACACTATAGTGATCATTTAACATGACTATGAAGATTACTGTTTTCTAGCTGCTATGGACTGTGGACAACAGCAGATAGAAACAGTAATTTTCATAGAGCTGTGTTATGATTTATGGACACAGCACTCAGCAAGCTTAGCCAGTCAGATAGAAGGCCGGCTAAGCATGCTGAGAGCTGTGTCTAAATAACATAACACAAATAAAGGGATTCTGTCACCAGGTTTCACCCCTGTCAGCTAAAAATATGCTGATGTTCAGGGCGTCTTCACGATTCCTAATGTTGGCTTATAAATGTCATCTGTGGGCTTATTTAGCTAAAAAAACAGCTTTTACTAACCTGTCAGCTAAAGAAATAAGGTGCCCAAGGGGATGTTAATGGATGCAAGGTGCCCGCCGCACCCGCCGCCGTTCGTGCCCAGCGCCGCCTTTCCAGACTTCTGCGCCGCCTCCTAATCCTCTGTGGCCTCTCGCTCTCCCCCCTCCCCCCTCCTCCTGCTGTAAGATCTCGCGCATACAGGGGTTGAGCGAAGTGCCGGCGCATGCGCACTTCGCTGTAAGAAGCCAAATGGAGAAGTCCGCACGGGCGCATCAGGCAGAGCCCTGTGCGCAAGAGCGAGATCTTACAGCAGAAGGAGAGGGGAGGGAGGGAGGGAGAGTGAGAGGCGGCACAGAGGATTAGGAGGCGGTGCAGAAGTCCGGAAAGGCGGCGCTGGGCACGAACGGCGGTGGGTGCGGCCGGCACCTTGCATCCATTAACATCCCCTTGGGCACCTTATTTGTTTGACTGACAGGTTAGTAATAGCAGTTTTTTAGCTAAATAAGCCCACAGATGACATTTATAAGCCCACATTAGGAATCGTGAAGACGCCTTGAACATCAGCATATTTTTAGCTGACAGGGGTGAAACCTGGTGACAGAATCCCTTTAAAGAAATTACTGTTTATAGCTTCTGTGGACTGTGGACTGTGGACTAGCAGCTAGAAACAGTAATTTCTTTAATGTGTTATGTTATTTAGACTGAGCTCTCAGCATGCTTAGCCAGTCAGTAATTTTCATAGTGCTGTTATGATTTATGGACACAGCTCTCAGCATGCTTAGCCAGCCTTCTATCTGGCTGTGCTTCTTGAGAGTCACAGTCCACAGGCTCAGAAACAGGCTGTGGACTGTGACTCTCAAGATGCAAAGCCAGATAGAAGGCTGGCTAAGCATGCTGAGAGCTGTGTCCATAAATCATAACAGCACTATGATTGCCCTCCCAGAACCTGATACCTGCTCCAGAAGCTCCTGCTGTCTCGTGGGCTGGTGTGGCTGAGCGCTGTGGGCCGTGTGCTGGTCGAAACTGCTGAGCAGGTTGTACACAGCGCAGCGTGCAGGAGGGATAACCGCGGGCGCACTGAGGTCATATCCGGCGGGCCGGCATTACAGGAACCGCACCAGCTGCCCTGACGTCCTGCCGCCGGATATCCTGTGACGTATATCCGGCGGCAGGACGTCAGAGCAGCTGGTGCGGTTCCTGTAATGCCGCGGCCCGCCGGATATGACCTCAGTAGTGATGGGAAGTTCGGATCTTTCAGATGAATCGGTTCATGAATCGGATCTTCGGTTCACTTGCTGAGTCACTGACTGCTGAGCTGACTCGCAAGTGAACCGAAGACTTTAGGTGCCGGTGCGCATGCGCAGATGATATCCATTCGATTCACTTGCTGCTGCTGACTCAGTCGGCTCTTCAGCTCTCTAATGAGTGAGTCAGGATCAGGAAGAGTGATTGATTATAGTGATAGTGAAGGGAAGCTGAGGCTGACGCCGGACAGGAGGACTCAGGACAGGAGTCAGGAGCTGTCACTGTGGTGTGCATTGTTGTCTGTTGTGCATTGTTACCCACAGTGACAACAGTCTGACACTGACAGTAGTACAACGAACCAAGTGAAGTGAAATGTGAATGCTGCACAGGGAAAACTATGTGCTGAATTGATAACAGTATTACAGTAACAGTCACTGGCTGATAATAAAATAGTCCCCACAGTCCCCACTTAACGGAATCCATAAAGCAGATGTGAACCCACCCTAAGGCTACTTTCACACTAGCGTTCGGAGCGGGTCCGTCTGATGTTTCATCAGACGGATCCGCTCCTATAATGCAGACGTTTGAATCCGTTCAGAACGGATCCGTCTGCATTATAACTTAGAAAAATTTCTAAGTGTGAAAGTAGCCTGAGCGGATCCGTCCAGACTTTACATTGAAAGTAAATGGGGGACGGATCCGTTTGAAGATTGAGCCATATAGTGTCATCTTCAAACGGATCCGTCCCCATTGACTTACATTGTAAGTCTGGACGGATCCGCTCACCTCCGCACGGCCAGGCGGACACCCGAACGCTGCAAGCAGCGTTCAGGTGTCCGCTCACTGAGCGGAGCGGAGGCTGAACGCCGCCAGACTGATGCATTCTGAGCGGATGCGCATCCACTCAGAATGCATTGGGGCTATACGGATGCGTTCGGGGCCGCTTGTGAGAGCCTTCAAACGGAACTCACGAGCGGACACCTGAACGCAGGTGTGAAAGTAGCCTTAGTTATATAGCTACTGAACGAGATGCCTTTAACATATATATCTCCTGAGAAGCCAATTTGATCCTAAAGGGTTAATTCAACCTGTAATCTAAACTCTGTGTCATCTGTCACTTCTCTTATCTCTCTGCTCCTGTCCCTTAATCTTATCACTGCTGCAACAAAAGCATCAGCCGACAGCCTCAGTGTAACCTGTTCTAGACTCTGACAGCCTCAGTGTAAACTGTTCTAGACTCTGACAGCCTCAGTGTAACCTGTTCTAGACTCTGACAGCCTCAGTGTAACCTGTTCTAGACTCTGACAGCCTCAGTGTAACCTGTTCTAGACTCTGACTCACGGCTCTTTTAACTCAAAGAATCGAATGAGTCTCTAACTAATCGGATCTTTAGATTCTTTTAACCTGAGACTGATTCCATTCATTTCTATTCTTAGACTCCCTGTACTACTCAGACGGCTCCGAGCTGCTAGTGCTTGCCTTGCCTCAGCTCTGATTGGTTGGTGGGCGGGGAGGGGAGGGGCTGGCAGAAGCAGCTTCCACTCTAGGATCATATTACGCTCCTCCCGAGTCCCTCCCTCAGGCTCCTCCCTGCTGCCAGCGTGAGGTGAGCGTCTCTGCATTGTCTGTGTGCTATGTGACGCTGCGCTGTGTACAACACAGGACTTTTAGCGCGGGCCGCTCCCGACGCCTTTTGGCTGGCAGATTGGCCTATTTTATGGTAGGGGCCTGGAGCTGCAGCTCCATCAGCCCCTACGTTAATCCGGCCCTGTCAATAGGGGTCCCACAAGATCAACCCACCAGCAATCGCACATTTAGCACTTATTGTGGATAGATGATAAATACTGTTCATGAATCACACCCTTTAAAGTAATACAAATCATAAATTTACATACTAGACCTGTCAGGGGTTCACATACCCCTTAAAGGAAATGTGTTATGAGAACATGACCTATTGTTTGAGTCATGTTTTCATGTTAAACATATTATTAAAGAGTTTTTGGTGATTTTTTTTTTTCAGCGTTACTATGTCTATTAAAAAATACCCTTGCGTCTTGCAGTTTTCACTCTGACCACTAAGTCTAATAATATGCTGATAATTCCTGTTCAGTAGAGATCACTTTTCAGCAGTCACCTCATTATCATCATCTCAGACAGGATTACAATGACAGATAACACCTATTTATAGATAATACATAATTCACCATTTACAATAGGTCATGATCACAGATCACCTTCTCCCCCTCCCTCCACAATGACCTCTCCACAGGTCACAGAGCATGTCCATTTTTCAACCATTTGTGGATCCATGGATGAATTGAAAATGCAGTGCAATCTGCAGACAGCATGTTATAGAGCAAGAGGAGCTGAGCAGATTGAAATATGGTTTTATGGGAAAAGGCTCAGTAAGGGCACTTTCACACTAGCGTTTTTGTTTTCAGGAGCTCAATATCCTAAAAGAACTGATCAATTTTATCCTAATGCATTCTGAATGAAGAGCAATCCATTCAGGATGCATCAGGATGTCTTCAGTTCAGTCCCTGTTACGTTTTTTGGATGGAGAAAATACCGCAGCATGCTGGAGTTTTCTCTCCGGCCAAAAATACTGAACACTTGCTGGAATGCCGGATCCGGCATTATTAACATTGAAGTGTATTAGTGCCAGATCCGGCATTAAGTGTTCCGGCAAAATGGATCCAGCTTTCCGGTCTGCGCATGCGCTGACCTTTAAAAATGCAAAAAAAATGAATACCGGATCCGTTTTTCCAGATGACACCGAAGAGACGGATGCGATATTTCAATGCATTTGTCAGACGGATCCGCATCCGGATCCGTCTGACAAATGCCATCAGTTTGCGTCCGGATTCCGGCGATGGAACTGCCTGCCGGAATCCTCTGCCGCAAGTGTGAAAGTAAATATATATTCACCTCACCCACTTGCTGCAGGCAGCAGGACCTGACGTTCCCAGCGTGGTGATGTCATCATGCTGGGATCACAAGTCCTGTTGCATCCAGTGAGGAGCGAGTGACCCACATGTGCAAGTGGATGACGTGAATATTTTTATTTTAACCCCTGAAAGGCCATTTTTAATAGCCAATACACGGGTGCACTGCTGTCTAGACGGCCATTAAAAACCGTCCCATTGATTTCAAAGGGGTCCGTCTGGCCATAAAAACAGCCAAAAATAGGACCTGTCCTATTTTTGAAGGTTGCTAACCACTGGCCATTAAAAAAACAGTCCCATTGACTTAAATTGGTTCTAAAACTGCCCATGTGATGGCCATTACAAAAACGTCCGTCACACTGCCATTTTTCATGCTGCTGGGAATGTAGCCTAAAGAAGACAAACTGTTGAAACTTTTGAATAAAGATCAATTAGAAAAAAAGATTTTTAGTCCCAAGACAAGTAGAACTCAATCTAATATATAAAGCTGAGTGTATGTGTATGTCCGTTAAAGGAATCTGCACTGTCACATTTACAATCATGAACTTTGCACACAGGTACATCAGGTGTCCGGGAAGGTTTTACGTCTCAGCTCTCTAGGACGTACCGTTCCTGAGATATTCCCCAAAAATGCATTAGCCAATAGAAGCTTGGTTACATGACCCTTATCAGCCAATAGAAGCTCTCAGGTCCTTCAGCCTCCACATACACCGTTTTACACCAGGTTTCCATAACAACCAAGCCATTTTTCTTCACTGCTGTAGGTGAGCTTTAAAGGAAATCTGTCACCAGGATAATTGCTATTGAAGTAAAGCCATGGCCTAATAGCACTTAGTACCTTATTTAGAGATGTGCCTTTGTTCCAGCAATAGATGTTTTTTATCCTCTGAAAGTCTAGTTTATTTGGTATGCAAATGAGCCAGTGAGGTGCCCAGAGGGGCGTCATTCTTGCAGAAAGGATGTCACTATGGATGTCAATATTAAAGGGGAGGCCGCTGTGGAGGTCACTGTTAAAGGGGAGGGCGCTGTGGATGTTACTGTTAAGGGGGCAGGCCGCTGTGGAGGTCAATGTTAAAGGGGCAGGCACTGTGGAGATCACTGTTAAGGGAGGAGGGGACTGTGGAGGCCACTATTAAAGGGGCAGCGGGGTACTGTGAGGTCACTGTTAAGGCAGCGGGGTATTGTGAGGTCACTGTTAAGGGAGCAGTGTTCTGTGGCAGTCACTGTTAAAGGGGCAGTCGCTGTGGAGGTCTCTGTTAAGAGGGGCGGAAATGGTGGAGGTCACAGTTAAGGGGACTGTAACCTTTGGTCAGTGTTAAGGGGCGGGTGCTGTAGAGGTCACTGTTAAGAGGGCGGGCCCTTGTAGAGGTCACTGTCAAGGGGGTATGGTGCTGTGGAACTTACTGTTAAAGGGGCAGGCTGCTGTGAAGGTCAACGTTAAGGGGGTGGGCTGCTGTGGAGGTCCCATTTTAAAGAGATGCAGCACTGTGGTGGGTCAGTGTTAAGGGGTGGAGGTCACTGTTAAGGGGGCGGGGTGCTGTAGATGTCACTGTTATAGTGGATACTGTCTATCTTTTAACGACACACCCAAACATTAAATGAAATATACCCGTACGAAGCCGGGTCCTTCAACTAGTAAAAAATAAAAATGTCCCAAAGGTGTCCTTAGCTGTAACATGTAGAGGTCCAAAGATGAATGGAGCAGTCCTGAGGTTCTGATGATGACATTTCCACTTCTAAGCTTTTTCAGGTCATGGAGTCCTTGCATGGCTCCATGTCACTAAACACCATACTATTTGCTTCCTGTCAGGTTTATACTGGGACAATTATTTGTGTATATATGAGGACATTTGGTAAATAAATCATGTCTCCAGGGCAAAACTGCTCCTAACAAAAATCTTAGTTGTCTCGTCAAAGCAATCTGACTTGTTGTCCACTTGAAAAGCCAAGCAGAGCCAATGAAAGCTGAAGGGTGGAAGAAGAGTCACATTGAGTTTACACAACAAAACCGGAATATCCTGAACTATGATAGGACTACAATTATGAATGATGTGAGACATTTTTGACAACTCTACACTATAGAGAGTGGAGAAGATAACAGGTGCCTATTTTTTCTTATTAGTATGCTTTGTGAGTTTCGTGCACAGGAGATCACATCTTTTACATTTATAGTATATTTAGAGTCTATAAAGGACTGTCATGTTACCGTGGCCTGCCTCCTTGCTTTCAAAAATTCCCAATTGAAAGTATCTGTAGTGGAACCATTCCTTTTGAGTATGTGTGATTTCTCCTAAAGAAATATTCTTGGTATTGTGAGTTGGGTTAAGCGAAGTACTATGCAGGACAGTGTTCCTAGCATTTAGTTGACCTGGTCTAGTCTGATATAGTTGACACATTAAATAAATAGGAAGGTCATCCATGTATCGACCATATCAGATCACAGAAGAGGCAATGGGACTGAAAGAAGCAAAAAGATCATTTTTCTCCTACAAGGCCATGTAGATATTTACTTAGAGAAGGAGGATCTTAGCTCCCATACTGGCACCAATTATTTGGAGATAACATTGATTGTCAAAAAGTGGTTGCAGTAGACTGTCAACCCAGGGTCAAAGAATATCACAGTGGGAACCGATCTTGGCCAAAATGGGGAGGAATGGAGGAGGGAAACCATCATTGTGCACTTTAGGAATGGAATGAGAGAGGAAAATCAATGAAAATAAATTTAGTTTGCTTTACGGAAATAGTTCTTAATTTTACCCATTTACCCAAGAGCTGTTAAATGTCTGAGCGATACTGTGGTTTTGGATCAGAGCGGAGTTTAAAGGGGGTAGTCCAGGATTTTCATATTGATGGCCTATCCTAAGATCAGTGAGGGTCCACCAGTCCGCACTTCCACTGATCAGCTGTTACCTTGTAGCTCCAACGCCAGATGTTGTTTCTGGAACTACACCTCTTCATCCGTTGTGTAGTGGATGGCGCTGGTAATTGCAGCACTGCTCCTGTTCACTTCAGTGCAGTTACTAGCTCTGTCCACTACTCAATGGATGGAGCTGTGTAGTTCCAATGCTGACTTCCAGCTCCTGACCTGCATCTGATTCATGGGGGTGCAGGGTGTCAGAACCCAGCCATTTGATATTGATGGCATATCCTGGAAACAGGCCATTAATATCCCAATCCTGGAAAACCCCTTTAAGGTAAGTATTGGTGTCAAGTAACATATCAATTTTTTTTATTCTGTATAGATCTCTGTCCAAAATTTCAGAACCACTCGATTTGATTCAGGAGAATCAATTCAGAAAAACAACCAACAGCCTCAATAGCAGCACTAAATTTTTTTTAATAAAACATATATTTCATACAAAAACAGACCGAAAAGTGCTAGGTTGAATACATTTATCATTAATTTACAAAAGGTGACATATTAAAGTATAAATTGCACTTTAGACAAATAATTCCAAGCAGCCATCTAAATACACTGTAAGTACTACAATAGTAAAAAAAAATCTACAAGTACCACCAATATCATTCGCTGCAGCACAACAAAGTACTGTCATCCAGAATTTGACTTCAGAGCTACGTCACAGACACTAGATTTTACTTTGCTGCATTTTTAGTCTCGTGGAATTGCTACAGCTTCAAACACTTCATTGAATTTTAAAGACAAAGTTTTGATTATGTGAAAAGCAGTAATGAGCCTATTGTACATCTTCCTGTAGAGAAGGAATTATATCTGAATGCATATTACTTGTAGTGACGTAAAGAAGGAGTGATAAACTGGCCAATGGAGATAATGGCGTTAGCTGCTGCCATACTAATCTTCCTAAGAACTAAGGGATCTTGCATGCTGAAATTAAATATGCCCAACAGCTTCACAAAAGTTTGATGACTGGCCAGCCCCCCAAAATTGGCGGGTTCTGATGGTGTTAATCTAATGTACATGGCCAGCTAATCTAATGTATTATGTCAGTCCAATTAAGTAAATATTGTTATTTAACAGGGACATACTGTAAATACAGGGGTTGTAGAAGTTCCAGACCCATCCATGTCCTGGTGCCTGAAGGAGCCTATCTAGCATCCTCCCCCATCCTGGCTATCTCCTTTCACTCTCCCATACATAGGCATGTGATTTCAATGGGAAGAAGGGATCCAATTTCTGCCAGACACCTCTAAAGGCAACGTATGTCCTTTGTGAATAAACGATTGGGCATGTTAAAAAGTATAATATGCCTGATCCTCCTTTCTCAGACATCATCTTTTAGGGAATGGAGAAGAGTCGGTACCACCCATACACAATACACAGACAGCGAGTCTTACAGAAAATGGCTAGTTGGGCTGACGTCGCGTTTCTGAGTGTGGACATTTTTAGTCGCAGATTCAAAAATGTGGAAGCAAAATTTAAATGGGTCCAACGTGTTTCTTCTATGGTGTATACAACATGATGATGCTACACTTTTTCAAAAAAGTTAAAGCAGTTGGCCCATCTCACACATTGGTGGCATATTTCTTGGATAGGCCACTAATATCAGTGGGACCCACACCTATGTCTACTATGGGCCCTCAAAGTTAAGGAGAGTGCACCGTGAACGCGTGGCCACCGTCCATTCACTTCTAAGGTAATTCTGAAAAGAGACAAGCGCAGGTCTATTTCTGGAACTCCCATAGAGGTGAACAGAGAGGTGGTGCACTTCTATAGGAGTTCTGGACACTGTTGAGCGCTCTAGCTTAGTTTTTTTTGGAACTCCCATAGAAGTGGATAAAGAGCACATCACGCATGCATGGTGCACTCTCCGTCTACTTTGGAGGCCCTGTTCTAGAGATAAGTGCAGATTCCACCTATCTGACATTGGTGGTTCATCCTAGCGATGTGCCATCAATATCTAAGATGGGCCAACCCCTTAAAGTGGTCACCTAAAACCTGAGTGTTATGGTTGAAATATTTGTAATAGGAACATTAATAAAAAGAAACCAAAATATGAAAATTTCATCAGACAAAACATAAACACAGATAAATTGAGGCTCTAAAATATGATAGATACCATTAGTAACCTAATATGTCTGTTCTATGCATGGTTTGATTTTACATTTTGTATAGTTTTTATTATATCAGACTAACGTTTTACATATGACTAAAGCCTCATAGTCTGTAGCCCACACTTACCTCATTGGGCTTCATATATTTCTGTATATCTACACGCCTGTATCACTCTAGGTTTACTTTATTCTAGTGTCTGCAAGTGCATTTTGTGCAAATTAAACATGAGAAGTCAATATTAATGTAATGATGCATCTCATAGGCTTCTAACATCTTCTTTACAGCTATTATTACATTATTCATGTGCGGCTCTCCTTGTTGACTTCAGTTTGATGAAGCTTGAGTTACAACAGAGGAGGCAACTAGAGATGAGCGGATTTCCCAATTTTCGCTCTACATCCAATTCACTAGAATCAGAAGTGAGATTCATTTTAGTCCGAAAAAATTCAACCTACATTGAAAGTGTCCCAGTTGCCCCGAATCACATTCTGGAGTCTCCTAGGACTGTCTCCAATGCCTTTCAAGCTGTTTATCGCTAAGACCGTATTAGTTATGTCAGAGTGACAGCAAGATATGAGTGTGGATAAACGTAGAGTAACCGGTGGTAACAAACAACCTGTTTAAAAAAACAGTCCAAATATGATCCCTTTTTGGTGGTAGATGCTTTCTTCTCTGTCTTCTGATCTGTAAAATGCTGGCATCCATTTTGATCTAGAATCTATTGGGAAATTTGTAAGAAATCAGATTTGTGTAGAATCGATTCACTTCTTTTACTACTATCATTTACATTAAAAATGACTTAACACAACTGGCCTAAAAAAACAACGTAAACTAAGGCTACGTGCAATCGCATCAGGAGTGCCCTCAAGGTGTGTCCTACTTTTTGCGCAAGGGTGGAGAACCACTGGGTAAGAAATATTCCCGTCGGGGAGGTCACTGGTGAACAGAGCTCTGGATACAACTAGCAAAATGCAAATATGTACATAACCTTAACATTGCGGCTCTGGCTGCGAAGCAAAATGGTTGCACCTCTGACAACTTGAACCAACCAGATGAATATTGCTATTATAATCAGACTTCTTTGTTATATCCAACCTGTATGGAACAAGTGAAGGAACTGTAGAGCTAGGCAGACCACAAACATTAAAAATGAACCCTATCGTACTGGTCATGACCTCAGCTCAATGCTCAACTACATGCCATAGCTCGATGGTTTCAACAATCTCCAATCGATCCAGCTGCTTCAGACTGGTTGCAGTCCACATCTTTGAAATGTCTTTCACCCTTAGGCAAATAAACTCCTTTGGTTTGCCACCAACGCTGTCTGACTCTCTCTCCTTTTAGCTCTCTTTTTCCGTTGCCTAATTTTCCAGCACAGCGCACTGGAGCACACCAGAAGAAGTCCGGAAGAGAGTAGGACCAGCCCAAACACAGAGATAATGGATCCATGAGAGTTAAAACTATACGCCACCGCTGTGACCACAATGCCTGCTATTAGTATAACCACTCCGAAAGGGATAGTGCAACGGTAGCAAGACAGCTCTGCTCCACCTGTTGCTGCAGTCAGTTGGGTCTCATTGACTCTTGGAATAGTTGTAATCACACAGTCATTGGCACGTTTCTCCATCATCATAGGGTCTGAAGACTTTGGAGACCCCAAAAGTATATCTTTGATCGGCTGCTCCATCATTTTTCTTCCATCAAGTTTTAGATTATACTTTAGACAAGTTCCTTATTGGGTCCAAATCTCTTTAAACTGTAAAAAAATGAAGACATGCTGTTAAAAATAACATATAAATAACATACAAAGCAACCTGAAGGCTATGGACACGTTTGGGGCAATTTATTTTATGCTTGCATTTTACAGATTTTGAGCTAATAATATTTTTTTCAATTGTTTTTTATTAAAAACTTTCAGTCCTTTTTGTGACTTAAATATCAATCTATATGAACAATGTCCCTACTGAGTTTTGTCAGCTGATCGCTCATGTAAAGCCTTATCTCTGATCTCCTGACCTCATAAACACTATTTTAACCATACTCTTAACAGTTTTATAAGACTGTAGATATAATGAGTGTTTATGAGGTCAGGATATCAGAAATGAGCCTTCATATGAGCCATCAACTGATGATACTGAGATGTGATACTCTGTAAACAGACAGATTTTTAACCCTTTGTATGTCAAAAATGGCTGAACATTTTTAATAAAGGCTCAATTGAAAACAATTTTTTTTTAGCCCAAAATGAGTAATAAGCAATCATAAAAATAAATTGCCCTGAAGGTATCCATAGCCTTTAAAGTTCATCTTTCAGCAGTTGTGACCATGCTAAACTGCTGACAGCACTAGGCAAATACCATGGAGTCTTTATCAGGATTGGTGTGAATATGAACTTTCATTCTACCATATTGTTTGGATTGGAGGCAGAGCTTCACTGTGAAGTGCTCTCTGCATTGAGCTGCTTCACAGCCTCCCCCATCTGCTCTGAGTGACAGCTGTACTGGCCTCCTGGTTGGCTGCTACAGCTGTCATTCAGAGAAGAGGGGAGGGGCTGTGAAGCCCCACCTCCATTGCACCAAAGAAGCAGAGTCTGGCAAAATAAAACTTCATATCCTTACCACTCCTAATAATAAACACTCCACAAAATATGTTTGTCCTGCTTTCCTCAGCCCCTAGCGCTGTCAGCAATTTTGCATGGTCAAAGCTATTTACTTTTATCAACCAATTAATAGGTGTCATTGTGAGATATTATAGAGACCTGCTCTATAAAGCCGGCATTCAAGACCAATAACAACCTAGAAAACCCTTTGAGGCACCTACGTTTAATGGGTCAAACTGTTCCTCTCATACATTTTTATTTGTTTACTCATCCCAAATATTATCCTTTCTTAGAACTCTACATTGAGCAATTCCTCTGATATTCCTCATAGAAATGTATAGGGAAAAAAAAGACAAATGGGAGTTAACATTCAGCACTGACTGGATAGTGTTAGGCTACTTTCACACTTGCGTCGTTGTTTTCCTCTGCCGAATCTCGATACCGAATCTCGATACTGTAAAAAAAAAAATTCTGTTTGGTCCTCATTCATTCTGAATGGAAAGAGATATCTTCCGTTCCGGCAGCAGTCCGTTTTGTGATGGGAAACAAAACCACTGCAAGCTGGGGTTTTATGTCCAATCATAAAAATAGAAGAAAAAAAAAGACCCGGCACTGAAAACACTGTAAGGTTACTTTCACACTCGCGTTTTGGCTTTCCGTTTGTGAAATCCGTTTAGGGCTCTCACAAGCGATCCAAAACGGATCAGTATGCATTCTGAATGGAAAAGGATTCGCTCAGTTTGCATCAGTTCAGTCTCCATTCCGCTTTGGAGACGGACACCAAAACGCTGCTTGAAAGTCAATGGAGGACGGATCCGTTTTCTACTGTGCCAGATTGTGTCAGTGAAAACGGATCCGTCCCCATTGACTTGCATTGTGTGCCAGGACTGATCCGTTTTCACTGACACAATCTGGCACAATAGAAAACGGATCTGTCCTCTATTGACTTTCACTGGTGTTCAAGACGGATCCGTCTTGGCTACGTTAAAGATAATACAAACGGATCCGTGCTGAACGGATGCAGACGGTTGTATTATCTGAACGGATCCGCACAAAACGCGAGTGTGAAAGTAGCCTGGTGACGGATCTTTTTTTTTTTTTTTTTTTAGAAGCCTATCCGTCACCCATTGAATTTCAATGTTTTATAGCGACGGATCCGTTTTTTTTCCGTTTTGACTTCACACAACCGCATCCTAACTGAATGGATGCATTCTGATGTGCAAAATCAAAACGGATCCGTTTAGTTACGGTATTGAGATCCTCTGCCGGATCTCAATACCAGAATTAACAACGCAAGTGTGAAAGTAGCCGTGGACTGTGTTGGGACACACAGCAAGCTGTATTGCCAAATTATTGATAAATGTCCAGGAAGAAGATAAGAGGAACAGCAAGGCAAGTATAAGCTGTTTTTACTCAACCAGACATATCAGAAGTGGTGACAGGTCCTCTTTGATAACATTCATGCATAAACCAGTGGGAATCATTTTTGGTGAATGCCTCCAGCCGGGTAAGCAACGCAGGTTTCCTCTTTGTGCTTACTAAACATTACACGTGCCAAACGGGAGACCTGCTTATTAGCAGATCCAGCAGTGACTAGAGTAAAACGTTTTTCTAAATGCATGCCTAAAGTACATGTAAGCCAACTTTCACATCCGCGCTTTCCCTTTCTGCTATTGAGATCCGTCATGGGATCTTAATACTGGAGGAAAAACGCTTCAGTTTTGTCCCCGTTCATTGTCAATGGGGACAAAACTGAATGGAACGGAGTGCTCCAGAATGCATTCTGTTCCGTTTGGTTGCGTTCCCATACCGAACAGAAAAACGGTGCAAGAAGCGTTTTTCTGAGTGCGTCCCGGGATGCAAGGCCGATGTAAGTCAATGGGGACCGATCAGTTTTCTCTGACTCAAAAGAAAAACGGATCTGGCACCCATTGACTTACAATGGTTTTAGAGACGCATCCGTCATGGTTATTTTCGAGATAATACAACCGGTTGTGTTATCATGACGGAAGCGTTTTTGCTGATCCATGACGGATCCAGCAACAACGCAAGCATGAAAGTAGCCTAATGGTTCTTCTCCCCATGGCAGATAGAATTAACATATCCAATGTTTCCTTTGTCGGTGCAATGAGAGAACTTACACCATTGCAAAATAGAAACAAGATCATGTTACAAAGTGATTTTCTTCTTATTTTATGATGAGACAGTTTGGTAAATAGGTCTAGAACAGGGGTCAGCAACCTCCGGCACTCCAGGTGTTGTGAGACGACATCTCCCATCATGCACACTTGCTTGGCTGCTCTCGAAACTCCCACACAAGTGGAAAGAGCATGCTGGGAGTTGTCGTTTCACCACAGCTGGAGTGCCGAAAGTTGCTGATCCCTAGATAAAGTGAATCCTCTCCATACCCATATTCATGTTCACACCTCGCTCATATTTCATCCATGCCTTCTCCTTTCGTGGATGTGTCTTTTTTTTTTTAACCTGTGCAACTATGCGCAATTCATGTTTAAGGCTACTTTCACACTAGCGGCACGGACCTCCGGCAGGCTGTTTCGTCGGGTGAACAAGCTGCCAGATCCGTCCTGCCGCTAGTGACCGCGTGCCCCCGGACTGCCGCTCCGTCCCCATTGACTATAATGGGGGCAGGGGCAGAGTTCCGGCGGAGGCACGGCAGCGCACGGTGAGAGGCTGCAGGAATAAATGTCGGACATGTCGCCGTGCGCTGCCGTGCATCTGCCGGAACTCCGCCCCCGCCCCCGTTATAGTCAATGGGGACGGAGCGGCAGTCCGGGGGCACACGGTCACTAGCGGCAGGACGGGTCCGACAGGCTGTTTACCCGACGGAACAGCCTGCTGGAGGTCCGTGCCGCTAGTGTGAAAGTAGCCTAACAGATACATGATCCATGCCATATTGACAATAAGAAGGTTTTCAGGGCAAATGTGGAAAAGCAGGGCTTCACTCATGATAACAATGATAACTGTTAGAGTCACTTTAATAAGTGCACTTTCACACTTGTTTTGTGCGTAATGTAAAAGTTATTCGTAAATGGCACCTGTCAGTAGAAGCATGCAGACTTCTGACAGGCACCATGAAATACTGACAGGCTCCATCATCATCGAAGAACTGCTGGATGTTTTACGCTCGAATGCTGCAGCATTTCAGGGAAAACATAAGGGGAAGATTTACTACATTAAATGAGCCAGAATTTTCGCTGGATTTATTGTTTTAAGGCACTTTTAGTGTTTATAGACACTTTAGTAAATTCTCTAGAAATCTGAATTTATAAAATTCCACCAAAAATATGTGAATTTTAGATGAGCGAATTGAAATTGGACTATTTGATGAGCTATAATTGTTCTAAAGAGAGAACTTTTCAAACAATTCGCGTAGAATCGATTCGGAGTCCAATCTAATTTTTTGGCTCATTCGTACCCGAAACATTTTTTAGGAATATTGCTCATGTCTAATATTATTGATTGCACGCTATAATTTTATTTATTTTAAAAAATCTGGACGATAGTAAGCCAACCCCGAGCTGGTATACATTATTTATTTATTTTTATTTATTTATTTTATGCATTTATATAGCGCTACTATATTCCTCAGCGCTTTACAGACATTAGCATCCAACTGTCCCCAATGGGGCTCACAATCTAAGGCCCCTATCAGTAGGTCTTTGGAGTGTGGGAGGAAACCGGAGGAAACCCACGAAAACACGGGGAGAACATACAAACTCCATGCAGATGTTGTCCTTGGTCGGATTCGAATCTAGGACCCCAGCGCTAACCACTGAGCCACCATGCATAGTGTCAAGATACACCACGTGCCAAAACTACTGTGATAAATCACATTCCTTGGCTGCCTTATATAGGAATAAGTAAACCCATATATTTTTTTTTTTTAGAAAAGGACAGGTATAGGAAGACGTGTCGGCTGGGATTCCTCCCCCGGCTCCAGGTCTTTCCCTATTTGTATATACTGTAGATGAGCCATGTGCATGTAATGAACCTGTCTCTGTCTTATGCTGCCCATCAACCACTAACCGTATAGAGCCACAGTGATTTTTTAAAGGAATCCAGAACTGATGTAGCTGGAAATGACGTTAGAGTATATGTTACAATACTAATAATACCCTATAAAGAGTCAACCGATTAAGTATTGCTATAATTTGCACAACAGGGGTACAAATATAGACTTTACCAAAATATACAGATGCAAAAAAAGACGTAAACTTAGGGTCTACATATTCCTGGATTTATTGATTCAGCCCATGTAAGACTTACAGCATGTAGAATCATTTCACTTTCCCATGTAGCAGAGCTGAAATTGTAATCTTTATTTAAGGAAAGGGGTATAAACTATTTCATTCTTTGGAATCATTTTAACTTTATTTTAGGATTCATTTACTGGATCCTTCAAGGAATATGATTACTATACATTTCTAAAATGTTTGGATCTAAGTGAAGTTTTTTATTTTTTTTCTCAAATGGATCTAAATGTGTATTGTGAAAATATATCGCACATATGGATCTGGATAAGCATTGACTACATTGTTCTTTTTTAGTAGTGTTGAGCGAACTTCTGTTTTAAGTTCGGCGTCTAAAGTTCGGCTTCCGGTTAGCGGAGAATCCCGATATGGATTCCGAATTCCGTTGTGGTCCGTGGTAGTGGAATCAATAATGGCCGATTATTGATTCCGCTACCACGGACCACGACGGAATTCGGAATCCATATCGGGATTCTCCGCTAACCGGAAGCCGAACTTTAGACGCCGAACTTAAAACAGAAGTTCCCTCAACACTATTTTTTAGTACAAAATAATGTAACCTGTCAAGTCAATACTTTTTTGTCATTTTTTGGCAGCATATAAACTTATAGGAACATCACACGAACATCTGTATAAGCCTGATGTATATCCCCAGTGGGGTTGTAATACCCGAAAGTACCTGTAATGTATTAATGATTATTAGTACCAATTAACTGTGCCCCAAGATAAAAAAAAACATTGCCAAACTGACACATCTACAGAGATACACCGTGATATATATGTCTGAACAATGATATTTAGTGTAAAATACTGAACCTCTGTATCAAAGCAAAATGAGATGCAATATTCACACAGATATTAGGAATCATTTCAAGAACACATAACTGGAAAAAAAAAATTAACCTCTTGATACTTCCCATATTGTTGTTTTAATGTCCTTTAATATCGGAGAGGTAGATAATAGATAGATAATAGATAGATAATAGATAGATATGAGAGAGATAGATAGATAGATAGATAGATAGATATGAGATAGATAGATAGATAGAAGATAGATATGATATAGATAGAGAGATAGATAGATAGATAGATAGATAGATAGATATGAGATAGATAGATAGATAGATATGAGATAGATATGGGATAGATAGATAGATAGATAGATAGATAGATAGATAGATAGATAGATAGATAGATAGATAGATAGATAGAAGATAGATAGATAGATAGATAGAAGATAGATATGATATAGATAGATAGAAAGATAGATAGATAGATAATAGATAGATAGATAGATAGATAGATAGATAGATAGATAGATAATAGATAGATAGAAAGATAGATAGAAGATAGATATGATATAGATAGATAGATAGATAGATAGATAGATAGATAGATAGATAGATAATAGATAGATAGATAGATAGATAATAGATAGATAGAAAGATAGATAATAGATGATAGATAGATAGATAGATAGATAGATAGATAGATAGATAGATAGATAGATAGATAGAAGATAGATATGATATAGATAGAGAGATAGAGAGATATATAGATAGATAGATAGATAGATAGATAGATAGATAGATAGATATTAGACAGATAGATAGATAGATAGATAGATAGATATTAGACAGATAGATATGATAGAGACAGATGGATATCTATCTATCTATCTATCTATCTATCTATTTCTGTATGTAACTATCTTAGCAGCATTACTACTCAGTCCTACTAATTAGTTAGGCTACTTTCACACTCGCGTTTTGTGCGGATCCGTCTTGTATCTGCACAGACGGATCCGCACCGATAATGCAAACGCTTGTATCCATTCATAACGGATCCGTTTGCATTATTAAAAAAAAAAAAAGTCTAAGTCAAAACGGATCCATCTTGACTCACATTATAAATCAATGAGGGGACGGATCCGTTTTTAATTGCACCATATTGTGTCAGTGAAAAACGGATCCGTCCCCATTGACTTACATTGTAAGTCTAGACGGATCCGTTTGGCTCCGCATAGTCAGACGGTCACCAAAACGCTGCAAGCTGCGTTTTAGCGACCGTCTAAAAAAACGTAACGGAGACCAAACGCAGCCAAAGTGATGTATTCTGAAAGGATCCTTATCCATTCAGAATACATTGGGGCTGAACTGATCTGTTTTAGGCCGCTTGTGCGAGCCCTGGAAAAACGGATCTCACAAGCGGACCCGGAAACGCCAGTGTGAAAGCCGCCTAACAAAAAAAATCATATTTAACTATATTTCCTGCAATTTGTAGCCAAAGAATCCTATAAAAAGGATAGAAAATGCCACCTGGAAACCCACCTAAGCTCAATCAGCAGTTTCATACCCAGGCTCGTTTTTTTCGGTAACATCTAGAATAACGATGATAATTAGTTACTTTCATACAGTATCAATTTGGAGTTTTACATTTTATGAATGTTCCAAAATTAACCCATTCAACCAGACCAGTCCAGAACACTTGCACTGCTTTCAGCCTGGAGAAACATGAAATGATATCTGAAATCTTACATATAATATATATTATCCCTTTGCATGATGTATATAAATCTATACCTGCTATGTTATTGTCAATACAATGTAACAATAGGAATAGATAAAACACATCATTGACAGAGGCATTTTAGCAGAAGTCCTGCAGTAATGATTCCACAAGGCGTCCGCGGAGCTCGGTGCCAGCGCTCCTTTAAGCCAAGAGATGTGTAACAATTCAGATTTACAAGCAAGCATTAAAATTTGAACCCACCGTGAAAATCTGTAATCCATGGTATGACAAATCCCGAAGGGTTTCGAGTCAACAAAACATGTATTTTGTCTCGATCCAGTTTGTGCTCAGCAGGAACACGGAGAGGAAATGCTGTGTGCCTGTGGCTGGGAATACCAGTCTGCAGCTTGAGGCTGACTTACAGATGACACATAGTTAGCGCTGAGGTTTTCTATGGAAAGAAAAAAAAAAAGGGACACGAATCAGAAGAGACTGAATAGGCGTTTGTTTGCAATTATTACTGGGCCGTGCTGAGGAGAAAGGGGCCAGGCTCCAGGGGGGAAATCTCTGCCTTTTGCACCTCTGTGGAGATTTTATTTCTTGGCAGCAAGGTCTTCTTCTGACCTCTTGGTCACCTATTTGGTGGAATTAACTAATGAAGAGACTGCAAATTAAAGGATCAGGATGCAAACTTGCAATAACTTAACCAAAGTCTGTAGAGATAAAACTTTCTGGATGAATGATATCATACAAGGGTGTGTATACCAGAGCGGCGGACCCTGTGACTGTCATTGGCCCTTTGGAGAGAGCCTTGGCTGGCTCAATTCCTCCTTAGGAGCTGCACTGTTAACAAACCAGGGGGTTTGGGGATTAGCCCATGGGTCATATCATAAAAGGAAATACCAGGTACCCAGAACTATATTTTGGTTTTGACTATGGGTGCCTTTCATTACTATTTAAATAGGACCTGTCGCCACTCCTGACCTGCCTGTTTCAATAGCTTCGAGCGTTCCCCATGTAATAACAATTCTGGAACATCTATTCTTATGGCTCTATGTTGTGCCATTCCTTTATTATTTCTACTAGATGTTATGAATGAATTGCTAGCAGTCTGCAGTAAGGATACAGAGGGGAGGTAACCAGTTGGGGGTGTGTACCTGCACAGACTGACTATCCAATCAGTGCTGCCATTCCTTTATTATGTCTACTCGAAGTTATGAATGAAGTGCTAGCAGTCTGCAGTAAGGATACAGAGGGGAGGTAACCAGTTGGGGGGGTGTACCTGCACAGTCTGACTCTATCCAATCAGTGCTGCCATTCCTTTATTATGTCTACTCGAAGTTATGAATGAAGTGCTAGCAGTCTGCAGTAAGGGTACAGAGGGGAGGTAACCAGTTGGGGGGTGTACCTGCACAGACTGACTCTATCCAATCAGTGCTGCCATTCCTTTATTATGTCTACTCGAAGTTATGCATGAGGGTACAGAGGGGAGGTAACCAGTTGGGGGGGGTGTACCTGCACAGACTGACTCTATCCAATCAGTGCTGCCATTCCTTTATTATGTCTACTCGAAGTTATGAATGAAGTGCTAGCAGTCTGTAGTAAGGATACAGAGGGGAGGTAACCAGTTGGGGGGGGTGTACCTGCACAGACTGACTTTATCCAATCAGTGCTGCCATTCCTTTATTATGTCTACTCGAAGTTATGAATGAGGGTACAGAGGGGAGGTAACCAGTTGGGGGGGTGTACCTGCACAGACTCACTCTATCCAATCAGTGCTGCCATTCCTTTATTATGTCTACTCGAAGTTATGAATGAAGTGCTAGCAGTCTGTAGTAAGGATACAGAGGGGAGGTAACCAGTTGGGGGGGGTGTACCTGCACAGACTGACTTTATCCAATCAGTGCTGCCATTCCTTTATTATGTCTACTCGAAGTTATGCATGAGGGTACAGAGGGGAGGTAACCAGTTGGGGGGGTGTACCTGCACAGACTGACTCTATCCAATCAGTGCTGCCATTCCTTTATTATGTCTACTCGAAGTTATGAATGAAGTGCTAGCAGTCTGCAGTAAGGATACAGAGGGGAGGTAACCAGTTGGGTGTGTACCTGCACAGACTGACTCTATCCAATCAGTGCTGCCATTCCTTTATTATGTCTACTCGAAGTTATGCATGAGGGTACAGAGGGGAGGTAACCAGTTGGGGGGGTGTACCTGCACAGACTGACTTTATCCAATCAGTGCTGCCATTCCTTTATTATGTCTACTCGAAGTTATGAATGAAGTGCTAGCAGTCTGCAGTAAGGGTACAGAGGGGAGGTAACCAGTTGGGGGGTGTACCTGCACAGACTCACACTATCCAATTAGTGCTGCCATTCCTTTATTATGTCTACTCGAAGTTATGCATGAGGGTACAGAGGGGAGGTAACCAGTTGGGGGGGTGTACCTGCACAGACTGACTTTATCCAATCAGTGCTGCCATTCCTTTATTATGTCTACTCGAAGTTATGAATGAAGTGCTAGCAGTCTGCAGTAAGGATACAGAGGGGAGGTAACCAGTTGGGGGGGGGTGTACCTGCACAGACTGACTTTATCCAATCAGTGCTGCCATTCCTTTATTATGTCTACTCGAAGTTATGAATGAAGTGCTAGCAGTCTGCAGTAAGGATACAGAGGGGAGGTAACCAGTTGGGTGTGTACCTGCACAGACTGACTCTATCCAATCAGTGCTGCCATTGTCAGACTGTGCAGGTACACACCCAACTGGTTACCATAAGAATAGATTCTCCAGAATTGTTATTACATGGGGAATGCATGAAACTATTAAAACAGGCATGTCAGGAGCGGTGACTAGGGATGAGCGAATCGACTTCGGATGAAACATCCGAAGTCGATTAGCATAAAACTTTGGTCCAACACTGTATGAAGCGAGCTCTCCGTACAGTATTAGAATTTATTGGCTCAGATGAGCCAAAGTTATTACTTTGCGAAGTCTCGCGTGACTCCATAGATAAATTTTTGCTGTAAAAAAACATTTCCCGAACTAAGGTTCTGTTCCAAGGTACCCGGGAAATGTTTTTTTTACAGTAAAAATGTATCTATAAAGTTATTACACGAAGTCACGCGAGACTTCGTGTAATAACTTTGTCTCATCTGAGCCAATAGATTCTAATACTGTACCGAGCGCTCGCTTCGTACAGTGTTGGACCAAAGTTTTATGCTAATCGACTTCGGATGTTTCATGCCTGTTTTAATAGCATTCCCAATGTAATAACAATTCTAGAGCATCTATTCTTATGGTAACCAGTTGGGGGGGGGGGGGGGGTCCCTGCACAGACTCACTCTATCCAATCAGTGCTGCCATTGTCAGATTGTGCAGGTACACGCCCCCAACTGGTTACCATAAGAATAGATGCTCCAGAATTGGTATTACATGGGGAATGCATGAAACTATTAACCCCTTCACGCATGATGATGTACAGGTACGTCAATGCGTGACAGGGAAATGTATGGAGCGGGCCTCTGCAGTGAGCCGGCTCCATACGCGCGATCTGCCAGCTGTATGATACAGCCGGCACCCGGCCGCACTGACAGGAAGCGGCAATCGCGTCGCCCCTGCCATTTAAGGCTGATTGCGGCACCTGTGAAGTGATGCGGCTCTATCTTCCTTCCGATCTGAGCCCCCGCAGTGAATTCGCGGGGTTCCGATCGGTTGCCATGGCAGCCTGGACGCTGCTGAAGCGATCCAGGCCTGCCATGGCTTTCTCCATACTGAGCTATGCACGAGGCATAGCGCAGAATGGAGTGTGTAAAAATCCTATTCACTGTAATAGATCTCTATCATGGTGAATAGGAGAGGGGATCAAAAGATCCCATGTACAAGGCCTCTATGGGGGCTAATTGTTGTAAAAAAGTTAAATAAAGTTAAAAAAAATGTAAAAAAAAGACCAATATATTAAAAGTTTGAATCATCCCCCTTTCCCAATTTTACATATAAAAATACATAAACAATAAAAAAAAATAAGCATATTGGGTATCGCCGCATCCGAAAATGTCTGAACTATTAAAATATATATTTTTTAATTCTTGTGCGGTGAACGCAGTAACAGAAAAAAAATTGAATAACGGTGATCAAAACGTTGTATATACTACAAAAATGGCATCAATGAAAAGTACAGTTCGTTATGCAAAAAAACGCAATATAAAAAAGTTCTGGCTGTCAGAATATAGAGATGCAAAGAAAATTTAGATTTTTCTAAAGGTTTTCATATTTTTTTTAAGTAGTAAAACAAAAAAAAACTGTTCAAGTTTGGTATCACTGCATTCATATTGAGCCACAGAATAAGAATGTCAGGTCATTTTTAGTGCAAAGTGAAAACCCCCAAAACCTTGGTGGAATTCAGTTTTTTTTTTCAATTTTGCCACACAAATAATTTTTTTCCTTTTTTCTAATACAAGACATGGTAAATAAAATAGTGGCCTTAAAAAAATGCATCTTGTCCCGCAAAAAATAAGCCCTCATATAGCTATGTGAACGGAAAAATAAAAAAGTTATGGCTTTTGGAACATGAGGAAAAAAAATGTAAACATGAAAATAGACTTCGCGAAGTAATAACTTTGGCTCATCTGAGCCAATACATTCTAATACTGTACGGAGCGCTCGCTTCATACAGTGTTGGACCGAAGTTTTTTGCAAATCGACTTTGGATTTTTCATCCGAAGTTGATTCGCTCATCCCTAGTGTTGACAGGTCCCCTTTAACCTGTCACCTGGTTTGGGGCCATTAAAGCACCAGCAAGCCATTATCCACTTGTGGTTTATGGTCCTAAACCCGCCCATAGCAAAACCCATCTGGGAAAAGAGTCTAGGACTCTCCAGTGGCAGAGACATGCGCAGTGTGTAGATAACCTTGAGGACAGTACAGCTTGCTTCACTGTACATCTCAGTGGCGTACCGCCCATAGAGGCAGACCACGCCATTGCTATGGGGCCCGCGGCACTGGGGGGCCCGGAGCGCAGAGAAGGCCCCGCCCACACTATTTGGCCCCGCCCACTCATGACATGCGGCTATAGCGCTATGCGGCTACTTTTATTCTCAGCCTGAGCCAACTATTATTCCGCCCGGGGGGGGGGCTCATAGAGGACAGTGTGCTTTCCTCCTACACCTACCTACTCCTTCCTAACAACCCCCCCCCCCCCCCCGGGCATTTTGGAGGGCATTAGGCGGGGTTGGATGGATATTAACCCCTCTAACTCCTTGCTGCTAATGCTGAGTGTGCACATAGCCACCAAATGATATTTCACCAACCAGCCAAACCACCCCCCCACACACACACACAAACACATGCGCATATGTGCACACTCAGCATCAGCAGCAAGGAGTTAAAGGGGTTTGGGGTAAGAGAAGTGATGACAAAATGGCGCAGGTAGCAAAGGGGTTAAGATGTGGGGGATGGCTTACGTCCGGCTTTAGCACAGTGGACAGAGGCAGGAGGAGTGATGTGTATGTGGGCTCCTGCCCTGCACTCGCTCAGTTGTGTGGCATACATATTGCACCCTATGTCCACTGTCCTGTGCCCACTCTGCTAAAGCATGGCAAGTGACATGGCCCATCTGTAGGTCATGTATAAATTTATTTAATGGGGGTGTGGCATGGGAGGAGCCAGGTCAGGAAGTGGGAGGGGCCATGGTGGGTAGTGGGCGGAGTTAAGGTGCCCAATTCAGATTTTTGCTATGGGGCCCAGTCATTTCTATGTACGCCCCTGGTACATCTGGCATATGCACACAACATGGCTTCATCTGCGCTATTCATATGTGCCAGATGCACTCGATTCCTCCTGATAAATTTGATTTTCATTTACTATTCTTTGTGGAGATGGATCGGTTTGCAATAGGCAGGTTTGGGACTCTAAACAACAGCTGCATATAGGTAAGTTGGTAGTTTAGTGCCTCCAAAGCAGGTTTACTTTAAAGGGGTTGGGTTGTCCATAATCAGAAAAGCATGGCCGCCATATCTGTTCACAGATTATGTAGCTCAACCTCATTCACTTCAATGGTGCTGAACTGCAGCACCAGATCCAACCATGGACAGATATGGCACAGTTTGGGGAAGAGAGCAGCCATGTTTTTCTAACCCCTTTAAAACATCAATGCCTTTAAACAGTGAAGCAAAAAATAAGGGAATCAATAAAATTTATATACCAGGTTAAACAGTCCTTAAAGCAAAATTTGGGAGGGATGCACAACATTTCTTCCAGAGTTCTTCTACAGACACTTTCAACAACACTATGGGAAAGGACTACATACAATGCATAAGAATGTAAATGCTGCATTATGAAACCATGAATGTATTTCGGATATTAAATATTTATGGGGGGATTGTCCAGAACGGAGCCTCCCACGAGACCCCTAGCAGATAACAGTCATCACGAGGCAGTGCTTAAAAAGGTTTTCTGGTTTTCCTATATTAATGATCTATCCTCGGGATAGGTCATCAATATTAAATTGGCAGGGGTCTGATTCCCAGCACTCCCGCTGATCCATTGTTTGAAGACACTGTGGTACTTGAGTAAGTGCTGCTTTCTCTTTTATTGTTTACCACATGCCTTTAACATTGCATCGGTGGTGCAGTGTAACTACAACTGATCTGTACCATTTAAGTGAATGGGATGAAGTTTAATTACAACTGCTTCCTCCCATTAATTTCAATGACACGGAGCAGTTGTAGTCACACCGTACCACCTCTTTTCCGTACAATATTGTAAAGTACTGTAGTTTTCACCCTATAAAAGTGGGGGAAAATGTCTGTGCATATTATGGGGCGAATACTAATGACAACTTCCATTATGGAAGTGCTCGTTAGCACAGGGGACCAGGGAACGGTGAATACAGTGCCCCCTTTGTGGGCTCTGTACTCAACTCTTCCTGGTCTTCTCCTGCAGCTCTCTGCATGCTGTGTTGTGACCTGCGCACACCGTGAGGATGGCGGTGCGCTCAGTGACCTGTGGTCTGATTGGCTGTCTTATAAATATTCCGACTCTGATCTGAGATCTGAATGGGGGTCTTATGAACATTGGGAGTCTGAGGTCTGACTTATAAATATTGAGGGTCTGATCTGAGGTCTGATTGGGGGTCTTATAAACATTGCGGGTCTAATATGAGGTCTGAATCAGGGTCTTATAAACATTGGTAAATTGATCTGACGTCTGAATGGGGTTCTTAGGTCTGATTGGGGTCTTAGAAATATTGGGGGTCTGATCTGAAGATTGAATGAGTTCTTATTAAAATTGAGAGTCTGATCTGAGGTCTTATAAACATTGGGGGTCTGATTAGAGGTCTTATTGTGGGTTTTAATAAAATTGAGGATCTGAGCTGAGGTCTGATAAACATTGAGGGTCTGATCTTAGGTCTAATGAAAAATATTTTTTCCTTATTTTTCGCCTCTAAAACCTCGATGCGTCTTATGGGCTGGTGCGTTTTATATTGTGAAAAATACAGTAAAGAATGGGAAAATATATTGATAAACCATGTTGCCTGCAATACAAGAGAGAAGCCAACTGGAGAATACATGAGAGAAGCCAACTGGAGAATACATGAGAGAAGCCAACTGGAGAATACATAAGAGAAGCCAGCTGGAGAATACAAGAGGGAAGCCAACTGGAGAATACAAGAGAGAAGTCAACTGGAGAATACATAAGAGAAGCCAACTGGAGAATACATGAGAAAAGCCAACGGGAGAATACAAGAGAGAAGTCAACTGGAAAATACATGAGAAAAGCCAACTGGAGAATATATGTCACATCTGTGACAGGTCTCAGAAGGTCTGAAAGATTATCTACGCATTAGTGATCTGACAGCCTCTTTTGGTTTCACTTTGTCTGTGTGTTGCTGGTATGTCCACACCTCCTGTTCAGGTGTGGATCATGTGACCTTTACCTCGCCCTATTTAGTCAGACTTTTCCCATCACTCCTTGCTTGGGATAGCTTAATTTGGTCTTGGAAGAGCTGGAGTGTGGTTCGTGTTGAAGTCCTGTTCATCCTGTCGTGTTTTGTATTCCCCCCCCCCCCCCCCCCCCCCGGTTGTTTACTAGGCCTCAGTGAGCCGCTAGTTCCTTTACCAGGGAAGGAACGGGTGGTTTCTGCCCTGTCATTATCTTTAGGGCATCTGAGGGTCACCAGGGTTTTTTAGGTTCCCGTGTATGGGTATCTCTACCATCGAGAGGTGCCCATACGGATAGGAGTTAGGGCCAGGAGCAGGGTTTTATAGGTGGTGACCCTTTTCCTTCCCTAGCGGTGAGGCCTAGTGTCTTTCCCCTTCCTTCTTGATTGTCTTTTGGTGTTGGTGACATTATCCCAAGCCTATACCGCCATTTTTTGTTCTGATCTGTGCAGCTATGGATACTATGTCTGCACTGGTCGAACAGATGCAGAATCTGACTTTCGAGGTAGCAGACCTCCGCGCAACTGTCTTGCAGATTCAGAGTCCACAGGCTGCTGGTTTCGGTGGTGGGTCCCAGGCCTGTCCTGAACCGTAGGTGGCTCTCCCGGACAGGTTTTCTGGGGTAGTGACAATTTCATCCAGTTCAGGGAGTCATGTAAATTATACTTTAAAGGGAACCTGTCACCTGGATTTTGGGTATAGAGCTGAGGACATGGGTTGCTAGATGGCCGCTAGCACATCCGCAATACCCAGTCCCCATAGCTCTGTGTGCTTTTATTGTGTTAAAAAACTGATTTGATACATATGCAAATTAACCTGAGATGAGTCAGAGCTTGAAAATATGACTCTTCTCTGGTCACACAAGTAAGATATGACTCTTTTATGTTAATTTGCATAAAAGGCGGGAAGTACAAAAATGCATAGTACTTATTGAATTCGTCTGCAAATGAAATTAAAAGTGTAATTTATATGTTTAGGGTAACACAATGACCATTTAGAAACGCTCAGTAAGAGTAGCATAGTAGAGGTGACAGGTTCCCTTTAAGCTGCGTCCATACTCTTCTGGGGATAAGTGTCAACGTGTGGGTATGATTATTTCATTTCTTAAAGAGGACGCCCAATCTTGGGCCTTTTCTCTGCCGACCGGATCACCGTCCCTCCGGTCGGTAGATGAATTCTTCAGAGCCGAGACCAAGTTACGGAGTTTGCGGCAGGGAGAACGTTCCACGGAGACCTATTGCTCTGAATTTAGGAGATGGCCTACCGATACTGAGTGGAACGATCCTGCTCTCCGTAGCCAATTCTGTCAGGGTCTCTCTGAGAGACTGCAGGACGCGTTGGCCTTTCATGAAAATCTTGTGTCATTGGAGGCAGCTATGTGCCTTGCTGTACGTCTAGATAGACGCCTGAGGGAGAGATCTAGGGGTGCTCACCTTCAGGACGTACTGTCCAATAAGGGTACTGCTTCCTTTGACACTTATGGTGGAGAGACACTGGTAGTTGCGCCTTGTGATGAGCTTATGCAGTTAGGAGGAGCTACTCCTGGCAAAAGCTTGGGTTATGTGAAAGGAGTCTGCTTTTGTTGTGGCAAGAAGGGACATTTTGTGAATATTTGTCCGTAATTGCAGCATCAAGGTGTAAACAAAAAGAAAAAAAAACTTTTACTCCTCAAATTACTATTGGTGGTGTGGATTGGGAGCAAGAAAACCTACTTTTTTCTTTTACTGGTAGTACCCGTTTTCTCCTGTCTGCCGAGGTGGCGCTAGAGTCCAAAACTGTGAAAATCAAAGAGTTTATCGACAGTGGGGCAGGAGTTAACTTGATTGATGGACCGTTTGTATGCATTCATGGGTTGACTACTAATGCATTAGAGAAAAGTATTTCTGTCTTTGCAATTGACTCAGCACCTCTCACCCAAAAATGCCTGTCGCAGGTAGTGAATGACATTCATTTAAGAGTGGGTGATATGCATCAGGAATCTATCTCCTGTTATGTATTGGAGGGACTGCCTGCTCCGTTGGTGTTGGGCTTACCATGGTTAAGAAAACATAACTCTAACATCGACTGGCAAGCGAGACAGATTCTCGATTGGAGTGATTTTTGTATGGACAACTGTTTTAATGCATCATTCTCTATGGTGACCACTAAAACTGTACCCTCGTTCATTTCAGAATTTTCTGATGTTTTCTCTGAGAGTGGTAATCAGGAGTTGCCTCCACACCGGGAGTATGACTGTCCCGTCAATCTTATTCCCGGAGCTAAATTGCCCAAATCTCGGTTGTATAATCTTTCGGAACCCGAAAGAAAGGCCATGCGAGAGTATATTACCGAGAGTTTGGCAAAGGGACATATTAGACCATCCAAGTCCTCAGTGGCTGCTGGGTTTTTCTTTGTAAAGAAAAAAGATGGTACCCTGAGACCATGCCTGGACTTCCGTGAGCTCAATCGTATTACCGTCCGTGATCCTTACCCCCTTCCTTTGATTCTGGATTTGTTTAGTCAGATTGTCGGTGCCAAGGTGTTCTCTAAGTTGGATCTGAGGGGGGCATATAATCTGGTAAGGATCAAGGAGGGGGATGAGTGGAAGACCGCATTTAATACCCCTGAGGGTCATTTTGAAAACCTGGTCATGCCCTTTGGGTTAACCAATGCTCCTGCGGTTTTTCAACACTTTGTCAATGACATCTTTCATCATCTGGTGGGGAGGTTTGTCGTTGTATACCTTGATGACATACTAATTTATTCGCCTAATATGGAGACTCATCAGGATCATGTGAGACAGGTGTTACAGATCCTAAGAGAGAATAAGTTGTATGCTAAGATGGAAAAGTGTGTATTTGCTGTACAGGAAGTGCAATTTCTGGGTTACCTGCTCTCATCCTCAGGTTTTTGTATGGATCCCGAGAAGGTCTGTGCCGTGTTGGACTGGAATCGACCGGAAAATCTGAAAGCGCTTATGCGGTTTTTGGGGTTTACCAACTACTACCGTAAATTTATCTTGAACTATTCATCGGTGGTTAAACCTTTAACAGACATGACTAGGAAGGGTGCGGATATTTCTGTCTGGTCTGATGCAGCATTACAGGCCTTTTCTGCTGTGAAAAAATAGTTTTGCTTCCGCCCCTATTCTGATGCGACCGGACGTGACTCAGCCATTTATTGTTGAGGTTGACGCGTCCGAGGTAGGGGTAGGAGCAATCTTGTAGCAAGGTCCTTCACCTAGTAAATGGCGCCCATGTGCGTTTTTCTCTAAAAAACTCTCTACTGCTGAAAGGAATTATGATGTAAAGGAATAGTTGGCCATTAAGTTGGCGTTCAAGGAATGGCGGCATTGGTTGGAAGGAGCAATTCACCCTATTACGGTAATTACGGATCACAAGAATCTGGCCTACCTGGAGTCGGCTAAGCGACTGAACCCAAGGCAGGCCAGATGGTCATTGTTTTTCACCAGATTTAACTTCATCGTCACTTACCGCCCTGGGGTTAAGAACATCAAGGCGGACGCTTTGTCACGTAGCTTTCCTGGGGGGGGGGGGGGGGGGGGGGGTGAGTCTAATGGCCCTAGTCCCATCTTATATGAAGGGATAGTCATATCCGCTCTTTATCCTGATCTTGAGGCCAGGGTGTTGGAGGCACAGGAGGATGCTCCGGACTCTTGTCCTCTGGGGAAGTTGTTTTTTCCCTCCGAATTACAAGGTGTTTGAGGAACATCACTGTACGGTGCTTGCTGGGCATCCTGGGAGCAGATCGACTGTCGATCTCATTTCTCGCAGATTTTGGTGGCCGGGGTTGCGTAAGTGTGTTGAGGACTATGTGTCAGCCTGTGGTACCTGTGCACGTGCTAAGGTGACACATACTCGGCCTTCCGGATCTCTGCTTCCATTGCCCATCCCGTCCAGACCTTGGACCTATTTGTCCATGGATTTTATCACGGATTTACCGAATTCTTCGGGAAAAACTGTGATTCTGATGTTTGTTGATCGTTTTAGTAAAATGGCACACTTTATTGCATTACCTAGTCTACCCAATGCTAAAACTCTTGCACAGGTGTTTGTCGACAACATCGTGAAACTACATGGCATTCCCTCTGATGTGGTGTCCGATAGAGGGACTCAGTTTGTTTCCAGATTCTGGAAAGCGTTCTGTACTCATCTGGGTGTACAATTGTCCTTCTCTTCAGCTTTTCATCCTCAGACTTACTTGAGATGTTTTGTTTCAGAGAATCAGGAAGAGTGGTCTTCATTTTTGTCGTTAGCGGAGTTTGCTATAAATAACCGTAGACAGGAATCCACTGATAAGTCGTCGTTTTTTGGGGCATATGGGTTCCATCCACAGTTTGGTACATTTTCTGGTGCTCGAAATTCTGGCATTCCTGAGGAGGAATGATTTTCCTCTTCTTTGTCTTCTATTTGGCGGAAAATCCAAAATAACCTGAAAAAGATGGGCAACAGATATAAGCGTGTGGCTAAAAGGAGACGTATGAGTGGTCCGGACCTGAGAGTGGGTGATTCTGTGTGCTTGTCTACAAGAAACATTAAACTTAAGGTACCTTCTTGGAAGTTGGGCCCAAGATTTATTGGTCCATATAAGATCACTGCCATTTTAACCCTGTAGCCTTCCGTCTTGAACTTCCTCAGGCATTGAAAATCCATAACGTATTTCATAAATCGTTGCTAAAGAAATGTGTCGAACCTGTTGAGCCGTCCTCCTTGCCTCCCGCTCCTGTCATGGTGGACGGCAATTTAGAATTTCAGATCAGCAGGATTGTGGACTCCCGAGTTCTCCGGAGATCCCTCCAGTATCTCGTTCATCGGAGAGGGTACGGACCAGAGGAGAGGATGTGGGTTCCAGCGACCGATGTTAATGCTAGTCGTCTATTGAGAGCATTCTACAGAGCTCATCCTGATAAGGTCGGTCCTGGGTGCTCGGAGGTAACCCGTAGAGGGGGGGTACTGTCCCATCTGTGACAGGTCTCAGAAGGTCTAAAAGATTATCTACGCATTATTGATCTGACAGCCTCTTTTGGTTTCACTTTGTCTGTGTGTTGCTAGTATGTCCACACCTCCTGTTCAGGTGTGGATCATGTGACCTTTACCTCGCCTTATTTAGTCAGACTTCTCCCATCACTCCTTGCTTGGGATAGCTTAATTTGGTCTTGGAAGAGCTGGAGTGTGGTTCGTGTTGAAGTCCTGTTCATCCTTCTTCCTCTGAAGTTAAGTGTTCTGCTTGTCGTGTTTTGTATCCCCCCCCCCCCTGGTTGTTTACTAGGCCTCAGTGAGACGCTAGCTACTTCTCCAGGAAAGGAACGGGTGGTCTCTGCCCTGTCATTATCATTAGGGCATCTGAGGGTCACCAGGGTTTTCTAGGTTCCCATGGTTATCTCTACTATTGAGAGGTGCCCATACGGATAGGAGTTACGGCCAGGAGCAGGGTTTTATAGGGGGTGACCCTTTTCCTTCCAAAAGCCAAAGAGAAGCCAAAAGCTTTTTTCAGGAGTAAATATTGATGCTCGGGAAAGGTCATCAGCACTGTATACTGTATAGATGCTGCGGTTAGTATTGCAGCTCAAGCCAACTCCCTAGAATTGGACTGAGCAGCACATAGGCCATGTGACCAATGAATGTAACATCACTGGCCTAGGAAGGGGGCTGCAGTGCTTAGCAAAGAGCTATGGTCTCTTCACACAGTTGATCAAGGGGGTGAATGGAGTCAGACCACACCGATCTGATATTAATTACCTATACTGAGGATAGGTCAACAATATTTTACTCTCCAAAAAAAACCTTTCACATCTGGTGAAAACAGCAGACTATGTAACCTAGTTGAAAAGCTATAGCCTCATACTGCCAGTGTATAGGAAAGCCAAGGTAATATGTGTTTTTTTTGACTGCACTAAGACACCACTGAGGACCTTTAGCTTCAACCTACTTGCCAGATGCTCGGTGCATCAGATCTCTTAAAAACATTTGACATAAATCCTCATTTTAGGAGAAAGGGGGTTGATATTGTTTCTATTTTACATCTCATTTAATACAGCGTGTCATTGTGGTACTGGGACAATTATTACACGAGGGGGAACAATTGACTTCTGTGACCTTTTCTTCCTGAAATCAACACAGAGCCATGCATGAAAAAGCCTGAAGAAATGCCATCTCAGCCATTTTATAATCCGACTAAACGAGACAAAAGTGTTTCAATTATGTAGAAAGACGGTAAAAATTTTGAGTGGAAACAAGATCCCATATGACAAGTTCTCCTTCAATGTTAGTTAAAGATTAGAAGACTAGATTGGTCAAGGTTGATTTATCATTTACCCTTATCAGAAGATTTTATGTCTGTCATAAAGCATGTTAAAATCATTCAAGCACAAGTTAACATAAAGTACTTTCTGCAATAAAACGACAAGCCCTTATCCTACTAAGAATCGTTACTTTGTATAAAGATGTTGACGTTTTAGATTCTAGGAACAGTTTCTATTCCATTCCAGAAATGTGGGCTTGTCGATTAAGAAACTTTATGGTGCATTGTTACACGCTCATGGGAAATACTTAGGCAAGAGAGGCACCAAAGATTTCCAAATCAGATGTATAAAAGGAAAACTATGTTTGCTGATATGACATGTGTTTACTAGTAAAGAGGAGCTTAAAGGGGTTGTGCAAGTTAACAAACATGATCATCAAACATATTGAGATCTGGTGAATTTGAAGGCAAAGTCACAACCTTGAGCTCTGTCATGTTCCTCAAAGCAGTCGTCCACATCATGACCATGTTTGGTAGGTACTAACACTGCATCCTAGAAACACTCCACAAGAATTGTGATTTTGGAGAACATCTCAATTTCGCCCTTATCAAAGTAGCTTAGATCCTTACACTTGTCCATTTTGTCCACTTCTAACACATCAAATTCAAGAACTGACTGTACACTTTGCTGCATAATATATCCCACTCCTTGACAAATGCTATTGTCATGAGATAAATCAGATAATCACTGTTATTCACCTCACTTGTCAGTGGTTTTAGGGTAGTGTCCTACATAGTGGACGCACATAGACAAGCCATGACCAAGATGTGGCTATGATGTGTACAGAAGTCCCAGTCTGCATGGTTTGCAGTTGTTAATGGCTCATGCTGGATGGCTAGAACTTCATGCACTTAATAATCCGAAGCCATAATTTGTAAACTATGCAGATTTGAGGTTTTTGGAAACACTGTTCACATCTCGGCCACTGCTCAGCCATAAAGGTCCACTATGATGGACATCACTCTTAGAAGGTTTATTCCCATCTGGAACATATCAATCACATATGCCATAAATGTCAGGTGTGGGTCCCACCTCCTATCTCCAGAACGGGGCCCTGAAATGAAATGGAGAGCAAGGGCAAATGCGCAGCCACCCTCTGTTCACCCCTACAGGACTTTCAAAAATAGCCAAGCTCAAGCTTACCTATTTTTGGAAGCCTCATAGTGGTGAATGAAGAGTTGGCCGCACTTGTGTAGCTTGCTCTCCATTCACTGCTATGGGAAGCTTGCTCTCCATTCACTTCAGGGGACCCTGTTCTTGATATAGGAGTGAGTCCCAAAGGTGGGACCACACCTATCTGACATTTATGGCATATTTTATTGATATGCCATAAATGTCCCCTTTAAAGAGTAACTGTACTTTCACACAATATTACTTCATTTAATAGAGAATGGCAAATTTCTAAATCACTTCATTTATAAAATCTGCCTGTATCCACCTGAAAAAAAAGGTGATATGTCATGGCCACTATTGGTCTCACTTCCACCTAAGTTGCAGTCCACTGCCTGTTGTCAAGCAAGATCTATCCCTGCTAAACAGAGAGTCTCAAGATGGCTGAGAGGAAGTGGGGGCATGTCAGACCTAGCTGAGATTGTGAGCCTGATAAAACTTGTACACTGCTTGCGAGCATCACAGGGGTGTGATTTAGTCCTCCTTATCAGCTTTCTTAGCTCCTTAGAAGAAAAGAAAGATAGTGGGAAGTAAGGGAAGTGAGGTAACTGCAGGAAGTACTGGCTGAAGGGGGATACCCCTGCTTGTGAGAGAAATGCATCCAACTGTGTTGCTGAAAAATGTGAATGTGCACACTGCGTCTGTGTACTTAGCCTAAGGGCTCATGCACAGGAACGTATGTATTTTGCGGTCAGCAAAACACGAATCCACCCAAAAAAAGTGACATCCATGTATGTCCGTGTTATATCCATTTTTTTCCAGATCCATTGTAACAATGCCTGTCCTTCTCCGCAAAACAGACAAGAAAAGGGCCTGTTCTATTTTTTTGCGGAACAGACTTGCAGACATACTGATACAAAATGCACAGGGAGTCACTTCCGTTTTTTTTCCGGCCCATTGAAATAAATGGTTCCACATATGGGCAGCAAAAAAACAGATGACACAGACAAAAAAATGACAAAATGACACAGACAAAAAAATACCCCAGCCTATACACTGACATTTTAATAGGCCTATCAATCAGTCGGAGGTTAAAATAGTCTGCTTTTGGCCTCCATATACCCGGAATACTGGCAGAATGCCCTTTGTGATACAGAAGCCAACCTCGAAAAACATCTTATATTTTTTTTTTTTTTTTTACAGTCGGTAAAAACCCACTTTTAACAGACGCCACTGAGTGCAATAAAGAAAGCAATGACACAAGTATATGAAAGCCTTACAGGTTTATGGCGGTCTATAAAGACATGGAGATGTTTATAGCAAATTGTCATTGACTTTGACTAGATGACATTGCCTCGTTACTGGTGGCTCGGTAATTAATTACGGTACACAGAGGATGGGACTGATCGAAGTGATGAACAGGAAGGCTGTATCTAGGTTACATCTTTGAAATCACATTTTTCACATCTAGATATAGAAAACTGATTTAGAAATTCTCTGCATTAGTCATAATGGCATATCTGTCACGGTGCCTTCTGTGACAGAGGTTAGAAGATCAGTGATCAGTGTTGTTTTGGTCCGCATCCGAGCAGTTATATGTAAAGGCTGTCCATGTCGTTCCACAAATTGCGGAACATGCACGGACGCCATCCGTGTTTTGCGGATCCGCGATTTACTGAGCGCAAAACACACCACGGTTGTGTGCCTAACTGACAGCCTCTTCATTCTCAGTGTTGTGGTTTGGTAATGACCACACCTCTTGTCAGGTGCAGCCCGTGGTCATTACTGCATTCCCTACTTAGTTTGGTCTCACACTCCATACCATGCAGTTGAAATTCTCTGCTTGGATTTGGAAGAGTTGGTGTGTGGACCTTACCTGTGTTCCTGCTCATCCATTTTCAACCAGTAGTCTCATTCCCTGCCACTACCTAGGGAATTGTATTTTTGTACAGACAGGAGTTGGGGCAAGGTTTAGGGGCTTCCTAGGAGGTGACCTTTTCTCTCTCCCTAGCCTTGAGGCCTAGTTCTGTGTGTCCCTCCCCTGTATTCGTGACATTATCAACTGCCAAAAACCGCCATTTTGTTCAGATCAGTGCAGCTATGGATCCTATGTCAGCACTAGTAGGACAGCTGCAGGGTCTTTGGAGGTAGCGACCGTCTTGAAGATCCAGAGACCACAGGTGGCTGGTTCCGGTGGTGGGTGCCAGGCTTACCCTGAACCTAAGGTTGCCCTCCCGGACAGATTTTCCGGGGGTAGCGACAATTTCATTCGGTTCAGGGAGAGATGAAAATTATACTTTAACCACCTCCGGACCGCCTAACGCAGGATCGCGTTCCGGAGGTGGCAGCCCTGCGCAGAGTCACGCATATATGCGTCATCTCGCGATGGGCGAGATTTCCTGTGAACGCGCGCACACAGGCGCGCGCGCTCACAGGAACGGAAGGTAAGAGAGTTGATCTCCAGCCTGCCAGCGGCGATCGTTCGCTGGCAGGCTGGAGATGTGTTTTTTTTAACCCCTAACAGGTATATTAGACGCTGTTTTGATAACAGCGTCTAATATACCTGCTACCTGGTCCTCTGGTGGTCCCCTTTGTTTGGATCGACCACCAGAGGACACAGGTAGCTCAGTAAAGTCCCACCAAGCACCACTACACTACACTACACCCCCCCCCCGTCACTTATTAACCCCTTATTAGCCCCTGATCACCCCTGATCACCCCATATAGACTCCCTGATCACCCCCCTGTCATTGATCACCCCCCTGTCATTGATTACCCCCCTGTAAAGCTCCATTCAGATGTCCGCATGATTTTTACGGATCCACTGATAGATGGATCGGATCCGCAAAACGCATCCGGACGTCTGAATGAAGCCTTACAGGGGCGTGATCAATGACTGTGGTTATCACCCCATATAGACTCCCTGATCACCCCCCCTGTCATTGATTACACCCCTGTCATTGATCAACCCCCTGTAAAGCTCCATTCAGATGTCCGCATGATTTTTACGGATGCACTGATAGATGGATCCGATCCGCAAAACGCATCCGGACGTCTGAATGAAGCCTTACAGGGGCGTGATCAATGACTGTGGTGATCACCCCATATAGACTCCCTGATCACCCCCCTGTAAAGCTCCATTCAGATGTCCGCATGATTTTTACGGATGCACTGATAGATGGATCCGATCCGCAAAACGCATCCGGACGTCTGAATGAAGCCTTACAGGGGAGTGATCAATGACTGTGGTGATCACCCCATATAGACTCCCTGATCACCCCCCTGTCATTGATTACCCCCCTGTAAAGCTCCATTCAGATGTCCGCATGATTTTTACGGATGCACTGATAGATGGATCGGATCCGCAAAACGCATCCGGACGTCTGAATGAAGCCTTACAGGGGCGTGATCAATGACTGTGGTGATCACCCCATATAGACTCCCTGATCACCCCCCTGTCATTGATCAACCCCCCTGTCATTGATCACCCCCCCTGTCATTGATCACCCCCCTGTCATTGATCACCCCCCTGTCATTGATCACCCCTCTGTAAGGCTCCATTCAGATATTTTTTTGGCCCAAGTTAGCAGAATTTATTTTTTTTTTCTTACAAAGTCTCATATTCCACTAACTTGTGTCAAAAAATAAAATCTCACATGAACTCACCATACCCCTCACGGAATCCAAATGCGTAAAATTTTTTAGACATTTATATTCCAGACTTCTTCTCACGCTTTAGGGCCCCTAGAATGCCAGGGCAGTATAAATACCCCACATGTGACCCCATTTCGGAAAGAAGACACCCCCAGGTATTCCGTGAGGGGCATATTGAGTCCATGAAAGATTGAAATTTTTGTCCCAAGTTAGCGGAACGGGAGACTTTGTGAGAAAAAAATTAAAAATATCAATTTCCGCTAACTTGTGCCAAAAAAAAAAAATTTCTATGAACTCGCCATGCCCCTCATTGAATACCTTGGGGTGTCTTCTTTCCAAAATGGGGTCACATGTGGGGTATTTATACTGCTCTGGCATTCTAGGGGCCCCAAAGCGTGAGAAGAAGTCTGGTATCCAAATGTCTAAAAATGCCCTCCTAAAAGGAATTTGGGCACCTTTGCGCATCTAGGCTGCAAAAAAGTGTCACACATCTGGTATCGCCGTACTCAGGAGAAGTTGGGGAATGTGTTTTGGGGTGTCATTTTACATATACCCATGCTGGGTGAGAGAAATATCTTGGTCAAATGCCAACTTTGTATAAAAAAATGGGAAAAGTTGTCTTTTGCCAAGATATTTCTCTCACCCAGCATGGGTATATGTAAAATGACACCCCAAAACACATTCCCCAACTTCTCCTGAATACGGCGATACCACATGTGTGACACTTTTTTGCAGCCTAGGTGGGCAAAGGGGCCCATATTCCAAAGAGCACCTTTAGGATTTCACAGGTCATTTACCTACTTACCACACATTAGGGCCCCTGGAAAATGCCAGGGCAGTATAACTACCCCACAAGTGACCCCATTTTGGAAAGAAGACACCCCAAGGTATTCCGTGAGGGGCATGGCGAGTTCCTAGAATTTTTTATTTTTTGTCACAAGTTAGTGGAAAATGATGATTTTTTTTTTTTTTTTTTTCATACAAAGTCTCATATTCCACTAACTTGTGACAAAAAATAAAAAGTTCCATGAACTCACTATGCCCATCAGCGAATACCTTGGGGTCTCTTCTTTCCAAAATGGGGTCACTTGTGGGGTAGTTATACTGCCCTGGCATTCTAGGGGCCCAAATGTGTGGTAAGGAGTTTGAAATCAAATTCTGTAAAAAATGACCTGTGAAATCCGAAAGGTGCTCTTTTGAATATGGGCCCCTTTGCCCACCTAGGCTGCAAAAAAGTGTCACACATCTGGTATCTCCGTAATCGGGAGAAGTTGGGGAATGTGTTTTGGGGTGTCATTTTACATATACCCATGCTGGGTGAGAGAAATATCTTGGCAAAAGACAACTTTTCCCATTTTTTTATACAAAGTTGGCATTTGACCAAGATATTTATCTCACCCAGCATGGGTATATGTAAAAAGACACCCCAAAACACATTCCTCAACTTCTCCTGAATACAGAGATACCAGATGTGTGACACTTTTTTGCAGCCTAGGTGGGCAAAGGGGCCCACATTCCAAAGAGCACCTTTCGGATTTCACAGGTCATTTACCTACTTACCACACATTTGGGCCCCTAGAATGCCAGGGCAGTATAACTACCCCACAAGTGACCCCATTTTGGAAAGAAGAGACCCCAAGGTATTCGCTGATGGGCATAGTGAGTTCATGGAAGTTTTTATTTTTTGTCACAAGTTTGTGGAATATGAGACTTTGTATGAAAAAAAAAAATAAAAAAAAAAATCATCATTTTCCACTAACTTGTGACAAAAAATAAAAAATTCTAGGAACTCGCCATGCCCCTCACGGAATACCTTGGGGTGTCTTCTTTCCAAAATGGGGTCACTTGTGGGGTAGTTATACTGCCCTGGTATTCTAGGGGCCCAAATGTGTGGTAAGGAGTTTGAAATCAAATTCAGGAAAAAATGAGGAGTGAAATCCGAAAGGTGCTCTTTGGAATATGGGCCCCTTTGCCCACCTAGGCTGCAAAAAAGTGTCACACATCTGGTATCCCCGTACTCAGGAGAAGTTGAGGAATGTGTTTTGGGGTGTCTTTTTACATATACCCATGCTGGGTGAGATAAATATCTTGGTCAAATGACAACTTTGTATAAAAAAATGGGAAAAGTTGTCTTTTGCCAAGATATTTCTCTCACCCAGCATGGGTATATATAAAATGACACCCCAAAACACATTCCCCACCTTCTCCTGAGTACGGAGATACCAGATGTGTGACACTTTTTTGCAGCCTAGGTGGGCAAAGGGGCCCATATTCCAAAGAGCACCTTTCGGATTTCACTGGTCATTTTTTACAGAATTTGATTTCAAACTCCTTACCACACATTTGGGCCCCTAGAATGCCAGGGCAGTATAACTTCCCCACAAGTGACCCCATTTTGGAAAGAAGAGACCCCAAGGTATTCGCTGATGGGCATAGTGAGTTCATAGAACTTTTTATTTTTTGTCACAAGTTAGTGGAATATGAGACTTTGTAAGAAAAAAAAAAAAAAAAAAAAAAATCATAATTTTCCGCTAACTTGTGACAAAAAATAAAAAGTTCTATGAACTCACTATGCCCATCAGTGAATACCTTAGTGTGTGTACTTTCAGAAATGGGGTCATTTGTGGGGTGTTTGTACTGTCTGGGCATTATAGAACCTCAGGAAACATGACAGGTGCTCAGAAAGTCAGAGCTGCTTCAAAAAGCGGAAATTCACATTTTTGTACCATAGTTTGTAAACGCTATAACTTTTACCCAAACCATTTTTTTTTTACCCAAACATTTTTTTTTTATCAAAGACATGTAGAACTATAAATTTAGAGCAAAATTTCTATATGGATGTCGTTTTTTTTGCAAAATTTTACAACTGAAAGTGAAAAATGTCATTTTTTTGCAAAAAAAATCGTTAAATTTCGATTAATAACAAAAAAAGTAAAAATGTCAGCAGCAATGAAATACCACCAAATGAAAGCTCTATTAGTGAGAAGAAAAGGAGGTAAAATTCATTTGGGTGGTAAGTTGCATGACCGAGCAATAAATGGTGAAAGTAGTGTAGGTCAGAAGTGTAAAAAGTGGCCTGGTCTTTCAGGGTGTTTAAGCACTGGGGGCTGAGGTGGTTAAGCTGCGTCCGTACTCTTCTGGGGATGAGAGTCAACGTGTGGGTATGATCATTTTATTGCTTAAAGGTGACGCCCAGTCTTGGGCTTTTTCTCTGCCGACCGGATTACAGTCCCTCCAGTCAGTAGATTAATTTTTTAGAGCCTTGGGTCTTATTTACGATGAGCCGGATCAGATCTCTCAGGCATAGACCAAATTACGTGGTTTACGGCAGGGAGAGCGCTCCGCGGAGACCTATTGCTCTGAATTTAGGAGATGGTCTACGGATACGGAGTGGAATGATCCTGCTTTCCGTAGCCAATTCTGTCAGGGGTTATCTGAGAGGCTGAAGGACGCGTTGGCCTTTCATAAAAATCCTGAGTCATTGGAAGCAGCTATGTCCCTTACTGTACGTCTTAATAGACGCCTGAGAGAGAGAGATCTAGGGTTACTGATCCTGAGGAGGTACTGTCGAATAATGTGGCGGCTTCCTTTGACACTTATGGTGTTGAGACACCTGTGGTTACGCCTTATGACGAGCCTATGCAGTTAGGAGGAGCTACTCCTGGAACTGCTGGCAAGAACTTTGGTCATATGAAGGGTGTCTGTTTCTGTTGTTGAAAGAAGGGACATTTTGCGAATTTATGTCTGTACGTTCAGCGTCAAGGTGAAAACAAAAAAAAAAAGAGTTTAATCCCCAACTTACTATTGGTGGTGTGGGTGGGGAGCCAGAAAGCGTACTTTTTTCATTTACTGGTAGTACCTGATTTCTCCTGTTGGCCAAGGTGGCGCTAGACTCCAAAACTGTGGGAATTGAGGTGTTTATTGACAGTGGGGCAGGGGTTAACCTAGTTGATGGTCAGTTTGTTCGTATGCATGGCTTGACAACAAATGCATTAGACAAAAATATTTCGGTGCAATTGATTCTGCTCCACTCACGCAAAACTGTTTATCACAAATTGTGCAGGACATCCATTTAAATATATTTTAACATCCGTTTAACATATTTTGATCTTGTGGGATGGGCCTGCTGAATTATTTAAGGCCTTCATTCAGCAACTTAATACCAATGATATTGGCCTTAGTTTCACCCACAAGATCAATAATCAATGTATCGCCTTCCTTGATACTCTCATCACTAAGAGAAATGGAAAATTATGTACCGAGACTTATCGAAAACCGACATCCACCAATAGCCTCTTAAGGTAGGACAGTTATCATCCCCAATGTTTGAGAAAAGGCATACCGAAGGGACAATACCTTCGTATTTGAAGGAATTGTTCTTCTCTGGAATCATTTAAGACACGAGCAGGGGACCTTCGGACTTGTTTTTCCCAACGTGGTTATCCACCAGAGACTCTTAGGGACGCTTTTCAACATTCATTGGGCAGAGATAGACACACCTTGTTGTACAATACCTCTAATTTAAAACGTGAGGATGACAACTTACATATTATTGGTACATTTGACAAGCAAAACTTGCGGGTACAGGGCATTTTGAAACGATATTGGGGGATTTTACGATCAGACCCGGATATCGGGGACCTTATACCTCCACGATCCTTAATTACATATAGGAGAGGGAGATCGATTGGTGACCGCCTTATGCATAGTCATTATGTGAGACCACGCCCAAGCGGTACCCGGTTGGACCGCAGACCCCTTTGTACTTTTAAATGTAATGGATGTATTTGCTGCCCTTTTATCCTCAAATCATCTACTTTTTGCAGCGTCTCTACTAGTAAAACCTATCAAATTAGGGACTTTGCAAATTGCAAGACACAGGGTGTTGTCTATCTCTGCACATGTACCTGTCCCCTCAACTATGTTGGGCAGACAAAGAGGGAATTACTACGAAGGGTGGGTGATCACCTGAATGATATTAATCACAAACGGGATAAACCCATCGCTTGACATGTTACTGAATTTCATCAGGGAGACCCAAGAGCTATTGCTTTTCAAGTCATTGAGGTTGTCTGTAAATCCACTCGTGGCGGTGACTGGGACAAACAGATTTTACGTAAAGAGGCTCAATAAATCGATTGTCTCAAGACGGTGTCCCCCTCTGGCCTTAACGAACAGATTTCCTTTGCTTGTTTTCTCTGAGAACTCACCCTTATGCAATTAACTAAGTGTTTAATTTATTTTTATTTTGCCTCTTATTTTTATCCACGCACATATACCTGCTTTATGTATCCGACCACAATAGGTCCTGTGCGTTCCTGTAATCTACGAGGATTCGGTGGTTCATGGTTATTGCATCCTTGACCCCCATTTATATTATCCTCCAGATATACCCTCTGATCTTGTCCCACTGGCTTTAGTCTCTGTTTGACCATTCATACATCCAATAATTTAATTTGTCATATATGTGTTCTATGGATATTTTCCCCATACCACATGCTCTTTAGCCTCTCACGCCTGTTTAAATGCGTAGTTGCGCTTTGATTGTGGACATTATTCCCTTAGTTGCCGACGTCTGGCGAGGTTGGAACGCAATCTGCGTTCCAAATACCAGAAGCACGTCGGCGGTGGAACGCATTATGCGTTCCAAATACCGGAAGTGATGTAACGTTTTTTATTTTTGTGCGGCGGCACCTAGGGAGTGGCGTCTGTATAATGGTATGGGCTTTTTGGGCATTCTGTGCAGCTCTTATCATCCAGGCTGACAGTATCTGGGATATCATCACTACCAGACCTTTACTTGTCCCCTGAGGAACCTTCGCTACCTGTTGGGGAAACGCGTCGGGACGACTTTAAGATATTTGGAAGTGGTTTGTAGGGGTATCCAGGGCAATTTTAGGGTGAGCCGTCGATTGAATGGGGTCGCCCCTTTCGGGGCGGGTGCTCCACAGTTAGGTAGGGACACCTGAGCGACATGTAGGGTATCACTTCCTCTGACCCTCTCAAGGCTGGCTTTCATTATACCACCTTCGTATCACATTATATGGCTGTTGCTGCCATCAAGGTGAAAAGGAATTCTCAATTTCTGACAATTATCATCCTTTCATCATAGCTCTGCGACCACCACTATTTCATTACCCTGGTACCGTGAGCAACCAACATATAGTTGTTGCAGTTATATTATATCTGTTATATATCTTCTTGAGCTTGTTGTTACTAAGGGTGATTACTACATACGTACGGTTTTCTGTCTGCTACGTAATGGGTGCCCTGTGATCTCCTATTCACCCACATTAATCTCTATATATATTTGTGCATCATTGGTAGAGGTAATTTTGATCATTAACTAATCACGCCTGGATAGGCGGATTCTCTTTATATATTGATATCACGTAATTGAGGGATTGTTCTATCTTTTTACTATAGTACATAATAAAGGTTATATTTTAAGGGTAATTTTTTTCTTCTGTGACGTTTCTACATCCATTTAAAGGTGAATGATTTTCATCAATAATACATCTCGTGTTTTGTGCTGGAGGGTCTGCCTGCTCCGGTGGTGCTAGGTTTGCTGTGGTTAAGTAAACATAATCCTACCATCGATTGGCAAGTGAGACAGATTCTGGATTTGAGTGATTATTGCATAGACAACTGTCTTAGCACATCGCTTTCTGTTGTAACCACTAAATCTGTACATTCCTTTATTTCTGATTTTGCTGATGTATTCTCCAAAAGTGGAGACCAGGAGTTACCCCCACATCGAGAGTATTATTGCCCTGTCAACCTTGTTCCCGGAGCTAAATTGCCCAAATCTCGGTTGTATAATCTTTCTGAACCCAAAAGAGCAGCCATGCAAGAATATATCACTGAGAGTTTGGCTAAGGGACAAATTAGACCGTCCAAATACCCAGTTGCTGCAGGGTTTTTCTTTGTTAAGAAAAAGGACGGAACTCTTAAGCCATGTCTGGATTTCCGTGAGCTTAATCGCATTACTGTCTGTGATCCCTATCTCCTTCCTTTAAACCCAGATTTGTTTAATCAGATTGTCGGTGCCAAGGTGTTCTCTAAGTTGGATTTGAGGGGGGGCATATTATCTGGTAAGGGTCAAGGAGGGGGACGAATGGAAAACTGACTTTAATACCCCTGAAGGTCATTTTGAGAATTTGGTCATGCCTTTTGGGTTGACCAATGCTCCTGCTGTTTTTAAAAATTTCTTCAATGACATCTTTCATTATCTGATAGGCAGGTTTGTGGTGGTGTATCCGGATCTGGATATTTTAATTTATTCCCCTGACATGAAGAAGCATCAGGATCACGTGAGACAGATCTTACAGATCCTAAGGGAGAATAAATTGTATGCTAAGATGGAGAAGTATGTATTTGAGGTTCCGGAAGTGCAATTCCTTGGTTAACTACTTTCATCTTCGTGTTTTCGCATTGATCCGGAAAAAGTCCATGCTGTGTTGGACTGGGAACGACCCGAAAATCTGAAAGTGCACATGCGATTTTTGGGGTTCACCAACTACTACCGTAAATTTATCTTGAATTACTCGACTGTTGTTAAACCATTAACGGATATGACTAAGAAAGGTGTGGATTTCTCAGTCTGGTCTGATGAGGCATTACATGCTTTTTCAGCGGTAAAGGAATGTTTTGCTTCTGCTCCTATACTGGTGCAGCCGCATGTTTCACAGCCATTTATTGTGGAGGTTGACGCATCCGAGGTAGAGGTATGAGCAGTCTTGTCGCAGGGTCATTCACCTAGTAAATGGCGCCCATGTGCTTTCTTCTCTAAGAAACTTTCGAGTGCTGAAAGAAATTATGACAGAGGCAATAGAGAATTGCTGGCCATTAAGTTGGCTTTTGAGGAATGGCGTCATTGGTTGGAAGGAGCAGTTCCTCCTATTACGGTAATTACCTATCACAAAAATTTGGCTTACCTGTAGTCGGCTAAACGTCTGAACCCAAGGCAGGCCAGATGATTGTTGTTTTTTACCAGATTTGATTTCATTGTCACCTATCGCCCCCCTGGGATTAAGAACGTCGAGGCGGATGCCTTGTCGCGTAGCTTTCCTGAGGGGGGGGGGGGAATTCGGAAGATCTTGGCCCTATCTTGTCTGAAGGGGTAGTAATATCCGCTCTTTATCCCGACCTTGAGGCAGAGGTGTTGGAGGCCCAGGGAGATGCACAAGGTTCTTGTCCTCTGGGAAAGCTGTTTGTTCCTTCTGAATTACGGCACAAGGTGTTCGCAAAACATCATTGTACTGTTCTTACAGGACACCCTGGGAGCAAATCCACGGTCGATCTCATCTTTCATAGATTCTGGTGGCTGGGGTTGTGTAAATGTGTGGAGGGCTATGTGTCAGCCTGTAGTACTTGTGCACGTGCTAAGGTGACACATACTCAGACTTCAGGATCTCTACTTCCGTTGTCCATCCCGTCCAGACCTTGGACTTATTTGTCCATGGACTTAATCACAGATTTGCCGAATTCCTCAGGAAAAATTGTGATTCTGGTGGTTGTTGATCACTTCAATAAAATGTCGCACTTTATAGCATTACCAGTGCTACCTAATGCTAAAACTCTCGCACATGTGTTTGTTGACAACATCGTGAAGCTACATGGTATTCTCTCTGATGTGGTGTCTGATAGGGGGACTCAGTTTGTTTCCAGATTCTGGAAGGGGTTTAGCACTTGCTTGGGGATACAATTGTCCCTCTCTTCGGCCTTTTACCCTCAGTCGAACTGACAGACTGAGCGCACTAACCAGAATCTGGAGACTTATTTGAGATGTTTTATATTAGAGAATTAGGAGGAGGGGTCTTCTTTTTTGTCTTTGGCCGAGTTCGCCATAAATAACCGTAGGCAGGAGTCCACTGATAAGTCACAGTTTTTTGGGGCATATGGGTTCCATCTGCAGTTTTGCACATTTTATGGTGCTGAGATTTCTGGTATATCTAAAGAGGAAAGATTTTCCTCTTCTTTGTCATCTATTTGGCGGAAAATTCTAAATAAACTGAAAAAGATGGGCAAGAAGTATAAACGAATGGCTGACATACGTATAAGTGGTCCGGACCTGAGGGTGTGTGATTCTGTGTGGCTGTCCACAAGAAACATTAAGTTGAAAGTACCTTTGTGGAAGTTGGGCCCAAGTATTATTGGTCCATATAAGATCTCAGCCATTATTAACCTGGTAGCCTTTTGTCTTGACCTTCCGCAGGCTTTAAAGATTCATAATGTTTTCCACAACTCATTACTGAAGAGATATGTCAAACCTGCTTAATCGTTCTCCCTGCCACCCCTCCTGTCATGGTGGACGGTAATCTTGAATTTCAGATCACCATGATACTGGACTCCCGAATTCTACGAAGATCCCTCCAGTATCTCGTTCACTGGAAGGGTTACGGTCCAGAGGAGAGAATGTGTGTTCCAGCGGCCGACGTTAATGCCAGTCGCCTTGTAAAAGCCTTTCACAGGGTTAATCTGGATAAGGTCAGTCCTGGGTAACCCGTAGAAGGGGGTTACTGTCACAGTGCCTTCTGTGACAGAAATTAGAAGATCGGAGAGACTGACTGCACGTGAGGTTAACCTTACCTGTGTTCCTGCTCATCCATTTTCTATAAGATAAGTTGTACTGCTCTTTGTATTTGGTTGTTCCCCTGTGCTTGTTGTTACTAGGCCTTAGGTAGACGCTGGCTCGTTCACCTGGGAAGCCTTGAGTCCTAGTTCTGTGTCCCTCCCCCGTATTTGTGACAATATCCTAGCCGAGCCGTTACTATGTTTCTTCTGTCTATCTGACAGCTAGGAAATGTAGGAGCTTTTTTTGATACATTATTAAATATTTCTTGAAATCAGTTTTCTGATCTGTTCGGGTTGTCACGCAGAAAAGATCAATAAAAATATTTAAAAAATGTGCAGATCCTAAAGTACAACCATCTGTTTTTCATCCTTGTTTATGGATTTGATTTTAAAACCAAAGAAATAAGAGCCGTAGAAAATGGATTTCAGGTGTTCAAAGTAGTAATTCTTTGGAAATGTATAGGCTGCATTGTGGATTAGATTTCCTCTTAAAGGGGTGTTCCAATCTTAGAGATTTATGGCAGATCAACTGTGTCTGGTAGCTAGGGGTCCCAACTCTGGAACTTGCACTTATCTGCACAAATCAGCAAAATACGGATTCCGGCATTTTGAATGCTGCTATTGTGCAAATGGGTGCAAAAGACGCAGACAGGTCATTGTGTGCTGTCTGCGTCTTTTGCACCCCCATTGAAATGAATAGGTCCGCATCTGATCCGCAAAAAATGCGGATCGGATGCGGAGTAAACATATGTTGTGTGCATGAGCCCTAAGGGTGTGAATGGAGAGGTGGCTGCGCAGAGCTCTTCGTTCACTTCTGTGGGAGTGCCGAAAACACCAGAGCATGCGTGCCCATTGCTAGTCTGGAATTGGCTTTGTTCTAATCAACAATGGCAGACCACAGTCTTCTGCTCGTACATGTAACTTTTTAAAAGGGTTTTCCGAGAGTTTTTTTACTGATGATCTATCCTCTTGTGGGGGTCTGAAACCCGGGAACCCCGCTAATCAGCTGTTTGAGAAGGCACTGGCAGTAGCACCGCTGCTTTCTCTCAGCTCACCAAGTACAGCGCTGTACATTGCATAGAGTATGTACTTGTCATCGCACTCAGCCCTATTTATTTCAATGGTTCTAAGCTGCGCCTAGGTCATGAGACCTATGAACGTTACATGGCCTAAGAAAAGCTGGAGAAGGAAGCGTAGCAACTGCCAGAGTCACTGCATTTTCAAACATCTGATGTGTTGGATTCCCAACGATGACCTACTGATGACCTACCCAGAGAATCAGTAAAAAACTGTCGGAAAACCCCTTTAATTCTACAGGGTGGGCCATTTATATGGATACACCTTAATAAAATGGGAATGGATGGTGATATTAACTTCCTGTTTGTGGCACATTAGTATATGTGAGGGGGGAAACTTTTGAAGATGGGTGGTGATCATGGCGGCCATTTCGAAGTCGGCCATTTTAAATCCAACTTTTATTTTTTCAATAGGAAGAGGGTCATGTGACACATCAAACTTATTGGGAATTTCACAAGAAAAACAATGGCGTGCTTGGTTTTAACGTAACTTTATTCTTTCATGAGTTATTTACAAGTTTCTGACCACTTATAAAATGTGTTCAATGTGCTGTCCATTGTGTTGGATTGTCAATGCAACCCTCTTCTCCCACTCTTCACACACTGATAGCAACACCGCAGGAGAAATGGTAGCACAGGCTTCCAGTATCCGTAATTTCAGGTGCTGCACATCTCGTATCTTCACAGCATAGACAATTGCCTTCAGATGACCCCAAAGATAAAAGTCTAATGGGGTCAGTTTGGGAGACCTTGGGGGCCATTCAACTGGCCCACGACGACCAATCCACTTTCCAGGAAACTGTTCATCTAGGAATGCTCGGACCTGACACCCATAATGTGATGGTGCACCACCACATTATGGGTGTCAGGTCTGAGCATTCCTAGATAAACAGTTTCCTGGAAAGTGGATTGGTCGTCGTGGGCCAGTTGAATGGCCCCCAAGGTCTCCCGATCTGACCCCCTTATTCCCAATAGGTTTGATGTGTCACATGACCCTCTCTTCCTATTGAAAAAACAAAAGTTGGATTCAAAATGGCTGACTTCAAAATGGCCGCCATGGTCACCACCCATCTTCAAAAGTTTCCCCCCTCACATATACTAATGTGCCACAAACAGGAAGTTAATATCACCAACCATTCCCATTTTATTAAGGTGTATCTATATAAATGGCCCACCCTGTAGATTAGTTGCAGTAATTTCTGAGACTGTCCAGTTCATCTGAGTAGGAATGTATGCGCTTGCTACAGGAAGAATTCCATTCAGATGCAATCTAATGCATGTCAATAGACCCGTAAAGAGAACAGGATGGTGTTGCAGGAAACAATAAGTAACAAATAAAGATCCGACTGACTTGATCCCAAACTAAGGAACAAAAGGGTGAGCCCTATTAAATCCCTAGAGCTCTCCCTCACTGCTCAGCCCATGCAAAGATCTCAATGATAGAAAGTTGCATGTCCACGTACCTTAGACTGAATGACACCTGCAAACCCTATAATAGTGAGGGGACACGACCACCGGCTCCCTGCACTTAATACGGAGGGAGTCAGGGTCACCTAGAATTAAGCCAACAGGAAAACACCAGTACAGAAATAGACTTATGTTGAGGAACCAGCAGTAGCAACTTCAAGCAGTGAACCCAATCCAGGAAGTAGTATAAACCGCAAAGTGAAGCAGTATGGGAGGAGATATATAGGGAGGCAATCACTGCTAATAGATGACAGCTGGGAGAGGGAGAAGAGATGTCAAAGCAAAAGCAAAACAAAAGAACATCATGCAGGAGGTACTGAAGAACGTCTTTCAGAACTTCTCAGAGATCTGGCGGTGACAGTACCCCTCCCTCTACGAGTGGACTCCGGACACTCAGAGCCCACCTTCTCAGGATGGGACCTATGGAATGCCCTGAAAAGACGAGTGGCTTTAATGTCCGCCACTGGAACCCACATCCTCTCCTCAGGACCATAACACTCCCAATGAACGAGGTATTGAAGAGAACCGCAGACAATACGAGAGTCCACAATCCTAGAGACCTGAAATTCAAGATTACCATCAACCACAATCAGAGGAGGAGGCAAAGAGGAGGGTACAGTGGGTTGGACATAAGGTTTTAATAGGGACCTGTGAAAAACATTATGGATCTTCCAAGTCTGAGGAAGATCAAGACGGTAGGCAACGGGATTGATGACGGACAAGATTCTGTAAGGCCCGATAAACTTAGGACCCAACTGCCAGGAGGGAACCTTCAATTTGATATTCTTAGTAGACAACCACACCAGATCACCAACATTCAGGTCCGGACCAGGCACACGTCTCTTATCCGCCACACGCTTATATCTCTCACTCATGCTCTTTAGATTATCCTGAATCTTTTGCCAAATAGATGACAAAGACGAGGAGAATCTCTCCTCATCAGGTAAACCAGAAGCCCCCTGTCCAGAGAATTTCCCAAACTGCGGATGAAACCCATATGCACCAAAAAATAGTGACTTATCAGAGGACTCCTGACGACGGTTATTTAAAGCAAACTCAGCAAGGGAGAGAAAAGAACACCAATCCTCCTGATTCTCCACCACAAAACAGCGCAGATATGTCTCCAGATTCTGATTGACGCGCTCTGTCTGGCCATTCGACTGCGGGTGGAAAGCAGAAGAGAATGACAACCGAACCTCCAAGCGAGAACAGAAAGCCTTCCAGAATCTGGAAACAAACTGCGAGCCCCTATCAGAGACTATGTCTGAAGGAATACCATGCAATTTGACAATGTGATCAATAAATGCCTGCGCCAGCGTTTTAGCATTGGGCAACCCCGGAAAAGGAATAAAATGCGCCATTTTGCTAAAAACGGTCCACCGCCACCAGAATCACAGTCTTCCCTGAGGAACGAGGCAGGTCCGTAATGAAATCCATGGACAGATGTGTCCAAGGACGGGAAGGAATGGGTAACGGAAGGAGAGGAGCTGATGGCCGTGAATGAGGGACTTTGGCACGAGCGCAGGTCTCACAGGCTGCCACAAAACCCTTAACCGACTTACAAAGAGCCGGCCACCAGAATCTCCGAGCACTGAGATCCACTGTGGCTCTAGCCCCCGGTTGTCCAGCAAGGACAGTATCGTGGTGCTCCTTAAAAACCTTGTGTCGTAAAGTGAGAGGCACAAACAACCTCCCAGGAGGACAAAGATCAGGAGCCTCTGCCTGGGCTGCCTGAACCTCTGCCTCCAATTCAGGATAAAGAGCAGACACAACCACCCCTTCAGCCAAAATGGGACCCGGGTCTTCAAAGTTCCCCCCTCCCGGAAAACAACGTGACAGGGCATCCGCCTTCACATTCTTAACCTCAGGGCGGAACGTGACAACAAAATTAAACCTTGAAAAGAACAAAGACCATCTGGCCTGTCTCGGGTTCAGACGCTTGGCTGACTCCAAGTAGGCCAGATTCTTATGGTCGGTAAACACGGTAATAGGGTGTCTGGCTCCCTCTAGCCAATGGCGCCATTCCTCAAAAGCTAACTTGATGGTCAACAACTCCCTATCTCCCACATCGTAATTTCTCTCTGCGGAGGAGAGTTTCTTCGAGAAAAAGGCACACGGTCGCCATTTGGCAGGAGAGGGACCCTGAGACAAGACCGCACCCACACCCACCTCAGAAGCGCCTACCCCAACAATGAAGGGCAGAGAGATATCAGGTTGTACCAAGATGGGAGCGGAAGGAAAACTCTCTTTGGTACTAGAAAAGGCCTTACGCGCCTCTACCGACCAGGAGGAAAAATCTACCCCCTTTCTAGTCATATCAGTCAGTGGCTTAACAACAGAGGAATAATTCAAAATTAACTTCCTGTAATAATTGGCAAAACCTAAAAAGCGCATCAGCGCCTTCTGATTCTCAGGAAGCTCCCAATCAAGCACATTGCGGACCTTCTCGGGGTCCATGCAAAAACCAGAAGCGGAGAGAAGCAAACCCAGAAATTGAATTTCTGGAACCGCAAACACACATTTCTCCAGTTTAGCGTACAATTTATTCTCCCGCAGAATGAGCAAGACCTGACGTAGGTGGTCCCTATGAGTTTTGAAATCAGGAGAAAAAAATAAAAATGTCATCTAGATACACTAGTAAAAATTTCCCCATTAAATGATAAAAAATGCTGTTCACAAAATGTTGGAAGACGGCTGGAGCATTCATCAAACCAAAAGGCATAACCAAATTCTCAAAATGGCCCTCAGGGGTATTGAAGGCCGTCTTCCATTCGTCCCCTTCTCTGACCCTGACCAGGTTGTATGCCCCTCTTAAATCCAACTTGGAAAAAACTTTAACCCCAACAATCTAGTTAAACAGGTCCGGGATCAGAGGAAGCGGATAAGGATCACGAATTGTGATACTGTTCAGCTCCCTGAAATCCAGACATGGTCTTAAAGAACCATCTTTTTTCTTAACAAAAAAGAAACCAGCGGCAACAGGTGACTTTGAGGGTCGTATGTGTCCCTTTCTCAGGCTCTCAGAGATATAAGAACGCATAGCGACCCTTTCAGGTTGGGAGAGATTGTATAAACGAGATTTAGGCAGCTTGGCGCCTGGGATGAGATTAATAGGGCAATCGTACTCCCGGTGAGGGGGCAGCTCCTGAACCACTCTCAGAAAACACATCCAAAAATTCAGAAAGAAAAGATGGTACAGTCTTAGTAGAAACCTCTGAAAGAGACGTCGAGAGGCAATTCTCTCTGCAAAAGTCACTCCAACCATTTATTTGCCTCGCTTGCCAATCAATGGTGGGGTTATGTTTAGTGAGCCAGGGTAGCCCCAACACTAGAGGAGTAGGTAACCCGCCTAGGACGAAACAGGACACATCCTCAACATGAGCATCACCCACAGTCAAACGGATATTGTGAACTATGCCCTTTAATGATTTTTGAGAAAGTGGAGCGGAATCAATAGCAAAAACAGGTATGTCCTTTCCCAAAGTGCATAACTGGAAACCATGTGTTATAGCAAATTGATTATCAATGAGATTGACAGCTGCTCCACTATCTGCAAAAAATCTCACAAACAATGTTCTTGCTCTTTAGCGCCACCCTGGCAGATAGGACAAAACGAGAACTACAAGCAAATGGAAAACCTTCAATTTCTGCATCAACCTTGCCAATAGTCACAGATGGAACGTTTTTAGAGGACTTTTTTCTTTTTGTTTCTTTATTATTCTCTAAAAACTCCCTGAATCTCCTAGAGGGACAAACATTCGCCAAATGATTTATACCTCCACAACAGAAACAAACCCTCCTCTGAGAGCTGAATCCTCTGTTGTTAAAGGGAAGCAAACCCAGCTGCATGGGCTCCTGCTCAAAGGGGATTTAGAGAGACTGAGACCCCTGTGTACTGAATGAGACCCCTCCACTGTCCTTGGACTGAGTATGACAGGAAGGAGTGATCTCTCCTCTCTCTCTAAGACGCCTGTCAATACGAACAGCCCGAGACATGGCGGACTCCAATGAGGTAGGTCTCTCATGAAAGGCAAATGCATCCCTCTGAAAGACCATGGCAAAATTGACTTCGGAGTGCAGCATCATTCCAACCAGTATCAGCTGCCCATCTCCGAAATTCTGAACAGTATAACTCTGCGGATTGTTTACCCTGGCATAAAAGACGCAGTTTAGATTCAGCCAGAGCAACACGATCCAGATAATCATATATCTGACCCAGGGCTACAAAAAATTCATCCACTGATCGGAGGGGCCGTGCCCCCACCGGCAGCGCAAAGGCCCAAGACTGAGCGTTATCCCTGAGCAGTGAGATGATGATCCCCACCCTCTGCTCCTCATCACCAGAGGAATGGGGAAGTAGGCGAAAATGGAGTTTGCAAGCCTCTCTAAAACAAACAGAATTCTCACTACCCCAGAGAAGGTATCTGGAAGCGAGATCTTAGGCTCAGAACAAACTCCATGAACGCAACCAGAACCGGTCACCTGAAACTGAGATACAGTTTTACGGAGCTCTGCGACCTCCAGTGAAAGACCCTGCATGCGGTCCGTCAAGGCTAAAACCGGATCCATGCTTAAGACGGTTTTGGCAGTTTATAATGTCACTGATGGTGTTGCAGGAAACAAAAAGTAACAAATAAAGATCCGACTGACTTGATCCCAAACTAAGGAACAAAAGGGTGAGCCCTATTAAATCCCTAGAGCTCTCCCTCACTGCTCAGCCCATGCAAAGATCTCAATGATAGAAAGTTGCATGTCCACGTACCTTAGACTGAATGACACCTGCAAACCCTATAATAGTGAGGGGACACGACCACCGGCTCCCTGCACTTAATACGGAGGGAGTCAGGGTCACCTAGAATTAAGCCAACAGGAAAACACCAATACAGAAATAGACTTATCTTGAGGAACCAGCAGTAGCAACTTCAAGCAGTGAACCCAATCCAGGAAGTAGTATAAACCGCAAAGTGAAGCAGTATGGGAGGAGATATATAGGGAGGCAATCACTGCTAATAGATGACAGCTGAGAGAGGGAGAAGAGATGTCAAAGCGAAAGCAAAACAAAAGAACATCATGCAGGAGGTACTGAAGAACGTCTTTCAGAGATCTGGCGGTGACACTTACTGATTAAATCACGTTTTTATGCTAAAAATATTTTTTAAGAATGTACTGTAGGTGTTTTTTTTTTTTTACCTTTCCATTTCACTATATAGAAAATACTTAAATTCTGCAGTTTTCACAATGACCACTCACAATAGACTGACTCTTCCTTTTCCGGAGAAAGCACTTCTCGTCCTTTTATCACAGGCATGATTACAATAAGGGTAACCTCTCTATATACAGTAGATAACACAGGATCCACTTTTAACAATAGGTGATGTTGACAGCTTATCTACTCGCCCTCCCTGCACAATGAACTACTTTGCCCAGGTTGCAGAGCATGTCCACAACACTCTCCAATAGAAGTCAATGAGCATCTTCAGGTTATAGATTCCAATAGTCCATGTGGCTGCTATAAAGCAGATATCTTAATGCTCAGGCAAGATGTCTGCCTCCAGAATAAAGTACTGTACAGTAAATAGAAAAGAAAATAGACAATCCAAAATATCAAGTCTAAAACTGTAACAGGTTAAAAAATAAATATGTAAAATTACACAAGGATAGACTGTGCTACACCTAGTCAAAAGATATTGTAATTTATAGTGAAATACTCCCATCTACTAATATAATGAAATAAATCAGTTATATGTACTGTAAGTATAGCTGTAATACCGAGAGAATGTTTATATAAACAAGGCTTAAAGGGGCACTTCCATCCAAAAATTATTTAATCAGATATTAATATGCTATATTAAAAAAAAAAATCAAAAGTCATTTTAAGTCTGATTTGATCAAAATGGGCATAAAACTTGATTTGGTCAGAATTAGGGTTGAGCGAAACGATCCTAAAGAATCGATTCATCTCGATAGCAAACGTTCTTCACCTACGAGGGGTTGTCCCCACGGGTGAAGAATTGCCCACCTGCCTGTTGATTGATAGGGTCGGACATCCTGTTTTGGGCCCAGCACCCCTGCTCTGATAGCGTTGCAGGCGTTGAGGCTTTGTTTTGGCGTCAGTAACAGCAACCACACATGTGTTGATACAATTTCAGATAGTGGCACATACTCAGTCATTGCTCCTAAAGCTGCAGCAGAGCCTCTGAGCCTGCACCGCTACTCAGAGCCGGGGCTCAGGGCCCAAACTGTCAGAGCCAGACGTCTATCTACAGGCAGGTCGCTGCTTCTTCACCTCATAACTGAAAAACTTTTGAGACTAATCGATTTGTTACAATTGATTCACTCAACCCTAACCCTAAATTTGCTTATCTCTTCATAGAATATTTACATAAATAGCTAAATATTTGATTTCAAAACATTTTTGAAAGTGCCTGTCACGTACCGGGGACCAGACCGGCCCACCGGTCTCACGTGACAAGGGTTGCCCAAGCCCTTCATGCCGATTCACCTTACGCCCTGCACCAGGCCGTAACTCGAGCATAAATCGACACCTGAAGCCTGCAAGCACACCCACGCAATAACACGAAACCTTTGCCGCCACCACCTTCCCGTTATAAGGTCGACAGGACACCCCTGAGTGTTCCACTCGCAAGTAGACACACCCACACACACAATAATAGGCCTCACGGTAAAAAAAAAAAAAAAAACATACAGCCTCAGACTGCACACACACTCATGGAGCTAGCAGGTTCTTAAGGTTACAAGACAAACTATCAAACTTTTAGGTTTAATGTATGAAAAATGGACAGCACTTGGTTAACAAGAGACATACATAAACAGCAAACAATTGTAAAATAAAAAGGAGAAAACATAGAAAGTTCTGATACTTATCAGTTGCGTGGTAAAAGTCCTTTTCTCCCAGGAGATTTAGGCAGAGTAATGGTGCTGTGACGGTAACGTACACTACACACAGGGGGGAGGATAGTGACCACTGCGCTCCACCCTCACCGCTGGCCCTGCCTACTTGCTTTGCAAGTCCTAATGACAGGGGACAACTAGACGGCAGTCCCTAACTTAGGATACGTGCTGGGAAGACAGACAAGACAAATAACGGAACGTGAACGGACCGGGTCAATACCTAGAGAGCTACGCAGTACTAAGGAATGAGCAGAGAATAGTCAGGATAAGCCAAGGTCAAATACCAGGAGAGAAACGAAGTACAACAGGAGTCCGCAAAGAATCGTCAGGTGGAAGCCGGGGTCAGGATACCAGGAGAGATGCGCAGTACAGGAGGAGCAGGCAGAGAATCGTCAGGGAACACAGGATCAGGTAAGTATGCAGGAACAAAGCAATCACCAGATACCTAAAATTAACAGGCAACCTGTGGCCAGCAGGCTGCCTGTATTTATAGTGGGGAGTGAGGGTTATGTGACATGGCCAGCGTCACATGACCGACAGACAGACAAATCGAGCACCGAGTGATCAGCTCGGTGCTCAAGGCAGACCTAGGAGCCTCCCAGCTAGCAAAGCCGTCCTGGGAACTAGGCCAAACACAAATCCTCGCTCCCGAAGCTAAGTAGCAGGACCTTTGGCGCCCCGTGACAGGTGCACAAACCAATTTGATTGGATCTCCCACTTTGTGACGCCAAATATCCCAGGGATTGCATTTTTATGTCTTTCCTCCAGGGGCAGGCCTGAGAGAGTTCTCCCTCACTCCTCTGACTCAGCCCCTCTGGGCTGGGCTTCATTACACATGCAACCGGCCCCCTGGCCATCTAGGGAATAGGTATGAAAATATCCAAAATATTTTTTTCCAGTTGCCCTGGTGAAGATACAGGCCCCAGCCCTTCTTCATAATTCATATCTCATCGTTCCGAGTCCAAGCATATCAAACACGGCACGCCCAGGATGCTCGGAAGTTGAGATCCTTCTTTTAAGAAGATGAAGGCGAGTTGATACCCCATGTCTGGTGTCCATGCGATGCCCCCATCATACCGGAGGTGATAAGCTGGATTTTGGGGACATCCGATCCTACCTGAACAAGTTATGAAGGATTACAAATGATTGTTCATTCTCTGGTTAGGAAGCCCCCTGCTGACAAAAGGTTCCAGAGAGTCTGCAGTCTCCTGTCCCAGGTGTGACTAGCAAACGGGCCCATCGTCGTTAGCATCTCTGTGCTAACTACCTCCCGGGGACAATTTGGCTGTTTCCCAGGTCCGAGGCAGACGGCTGCTGGCCTTGTAATACAAATACATAAATACACACTGCATATATATGTGAATCACACCGGAATATGTTACACTACGACATATAACCATAAAACATATAATATCACAACAAACATTATAATAACTAGGGATAAGGCGGTCCCTATTACTGACAGTGCCCCTTTAAGCCTTGTTCATATAAACATTATCTCTGTATTACAGCTGTATTTACAGTACATATAACAAATTTATTTCATTATATTAGTAGATGGGAGCATTTTACTAGAAATTACAATTCCTTTGACTTGATGTAGGACACTCTGCTCTCTCTGCAGCTGCTGCGCCCTCTCTTGACTGACAGGCTCAGGCATGATGATGTTTTCACTGCATGACCCTGTCAATCAGAATGCAGAGAGCGTGTATTTGCAGGGAAAGTGGAGCCTCTAAATGTAACGGCGACGCCCCGTTGCACCTAGAGGTTATTTTACATATAATAAAACTTCATTTTTCCCTTTAAAAAACAGTCCAAAATGTATCCCTTTTCGGTAG